>NC_092866.1:62277778-62321658 GCF_032062135.1 Pyxicephalus adspersus | reverse complement strand
ATTAGTCTGTCATTTGCAATCCCTATTTAATGTACAGCGCTGCGTAATATGTTGGCGCTATATAAATCCTGTTTAATAATAATATTAATAATAAAACCGCATTCAGTTGTGTGAAATGTGATCTTGTCTTATCATGCGCTCTGTGATAAACACAATTTATGGCAGTGAGACTGTAACTCATGCATATCATTAAATCCTTTTACTACAACTGCCCATATGCAGCAGTTGGAAGATGTAGAGGTCGTTATCTGTAATCTCCTTATACTGAGGCTATCTTGAACCTACAGAAAGAGAAGATTTTCTACTTCCTATCTTCACCAGAAGGGGGCACAGTTCCAGAACAGCCTGGTCCTAGTGGAAGTGGGTGAAATGATGCTGGCTATCAGACTGAGGACATCTAGAGGCAGAAAAAAGTACTGAGTCTGGTATGCATTCCAGTTGCACACTGAAGGCAGAAAAACGCACAATGTATGAGCCCTAAATATAATTCCAAATTTTATATTTTTCCTTTCTTTTTCAAAAATGTCAACTTTAATGGAATAAAAACTGAGTTTTTATTCCAAAAAAAATTTAAATTTTCCACAACAAATGCAGCCAAAAACTTGCGTCCCCAATATCCCTGCGATCATGTGACTCCTCCAACTTTCGTCATTCATCGGGCAAAAACATAAATTCCCACCTGTTCAGGTCTTTTTTTTTTACCCGGTAATTTATTTCCTTGCAGGTGTCGCAGAGGCCGGACATAAATCTGTCCTGCACATCGCAAAAACAGGAACAATTTTAAAGACATCTGCGGAGGGAGCGCAGCGACAGCAAATTCCCTTCTAAAAATGTCCTCGTGTCACCCCTCAAGCCAGGCCACTGGCACCGGGGATCTTGTATATGATTTGCAAAGTTGCAGAAATCCTGCAATTAATGATTCTGATTGGCTCCCTTTTGGTCCAATTAAAAAGAGTTGTAAGTGTTTTGGTATATCTGATTGATAAGTGTGTAAAGTAGTGTTGATCCTGCCAGAAATCTTGTATGCTGGTAACTTCATGTGCTCTCAGCCTTTTCATTGCTCTACAGAACAGCTCCCATGTGGAGAAAAGGCTATGGATGATATGTAGTTCACACACCTTTCACCCTAAGGTGACAACGCTGCTCCTCTATAGATATAGTATAATAAGTGTTGTCACCCTAAGACAGGAAATGTGTCACTAAAAAATAATGTAAAAAAATTAAAAATATTAAACTCGGCCTGATAAAAAATAAAGCTCATGTTTATAATCTAAAGTTTATCTTCAACCCTAGTAAAATGAAAGGAAAAAAATCCTGAAAAAAGAAAACTAATGCAGCCATCACACTTAGTGAAGATAAAATTTAGATTATAAACATACGCTTTATTTTTTATTATAAGGCCAAGTTTAACATTTTAATTTTTCCATTATTTTTTTTCCCCACAGGATATTCACATCACCTGGGATTTCACTTAACCCTCACCAAGGTGAATATGACACAATAGGTTTACAAGATCACAAGATCATGCCCCTCCTCTCCTGTATCAGATGATCACAGCTACAGCCAATCACAGACATCAAGCAATAAAACTTTGTAAATATTTTCAAAGTTTCACTGACATCAGCTGACCTCACTTAAAGGGACCTCACCAGTAAAATAAATCCATGAGAAGTAAAACATATTAATATTTAACCCCTTGTTTGCCCGTATTAGCCTATTTCACCCCTTTTACCCTTCTGCCCTTAGCTTTTTTTGCAGTCATTCATTTTATTTATAATTAAAGAAAGTCACCTTTGCCTTGATTTGTAAATACTTTTTTTAATTCTTTGTACTGGAAATTTTTTTTAGGTGGTCTGTTAATAAAGCTGTGAATCTCACATTCACTGAAACATTCACCGGAGGAGAATTTGCCAAATCTATGTGTTAACCTTCACCTTCTGTAGCAGGATTGTAAAAGTTGCTCTGGGCCATGGGGGGTGTAGGGGAGAGGAGCTGAAATGGTTAATGGGTTAGAAACTCTGTTGGGTTTTTACTGCCCTTGTAAAATGATTTCCTTTGACATTAATAGAGATTTCTCAGCAAGAGAATACCTGTCATGGAGCTAATATGGAGACTGAGGCCGTTGTTAACCTCTTTGTACAAAATGCTACATGCCTGGCTGTGTCACCAAACCCGAACAAATATACAAATCATAAAAGTGATGAAAAGTCAGAGATACCAGGACCATCAATCAGCATGACTATAAAGAGTTAAAATTTGTCATTTAATATGTTCCAATATGTCATCAGTCATTGACTTTACAAGTCATATTCTCCACTGACTTTGCCTAGGCTGAGATGACATCATCAGTCTGCTGCAGGCAGGAGGAAGCATTTCCTCAGTCTCTTCTACAACAGTTATCAGAATGCAAGATTGTAACTGCATTAAGATACACAACAAGGTAAGAGGCTGCAGCAGGGGCTGATCTGTGTCAGACATCTGTGAACACATTTAGAAGTTGAACTGGTTGAACTTTATTTTACATGACTGATGCCCGAACAAAGATGGAGCCGTACTTCTGAATAGAAAAGAAGATAAAGGCTTTGTCAGGGGGTTCACAGGGATCATTATGAGAGATAATAAATATCTAGAAGTGTTGAGCACTCTGCAATTACCATAAAAGATTTGGTCATTGCGATGATGGATGCAATGATGAGTGAGATGATGAATGCGATGATGAATGCGATGATGAATGCGATGATGAATGCGCTTTGGCTCCCCATGGTAATACATTCCCTTCAATGAATAGTATTAGAGGAACAAAACATTTTGTACCAACCTGCAGTGTGTGATGGATAGCGGTCACCCCTCAGTCCACAGATAGCGCAGGGACCCAGTCCTGTCAGCAGATGGATTATCCACTGTCCAAGGTCAGGGAGTTGGCTTGCTGGAGGTGACGGTGGAGATGTTTCACTTTAATTTAAGATTCTCAGAATTATAATTAGATGATATTCGAGCACTGGATACCGCATGGAGCCGCCTACAAATTTAAAGGGGGTCACCCTAAATAACACACAGCGCCCCCCCTCCCTATCAGCATGATTGGAGTAATGACAAGGTGTGATGTACAGCCATTGGCCACAGGGCTCCATCTACTGGTTGAAAGAGGAATGAACATTAAAGGGGAACGTCAGTCTCTGTATTTATTTTTCAGAGTTGTAGGAGAAATCTCTGTGACCACTGACCAATCAGAGGCAAGGGATGTGTCACAGCGGGAGCAGTCACCCTGATTATCTCCATACATGGTTTTCATACTGCAGACATGTTGTACGTTATAGTGTGCAGGCAAACTTTTATTCCTCCTCTTTCGTTAAATCAGAACAGCCCTGTGACAACGCTGATTCTAAAACTTGATCCTTCTCCCTCCTGCTGAACTCAGCTTATTGCACTTAGCAACCTTTGCTATCAGTTCTCCTCTGCCACTGCTGACAGTACAATAAATCACAAATATCAGTTCCTTACTAGAATGTTTATTCTGGTGCAGGCACATTGTTAGCACAGGAAGGTAAACCCTGCCTATTGTTAGCACAGGAGGTACAGTACTGGCACATGGTTAGCACAGAAGGTACAACATTGGCATTTGTTTAGCACAGGGATACAATCCTGGCACTTAGCACAGGAGGTACGACCCTGGCACACGGTTAGTGCAGGAGGTGTCACCCTGGCACAATATAAATAAATTGAATCAAAATGACTGACAGTACAGACAGCAAATAGCTGAAATGGAGGGGGGAAGGGGAACGGAACAGATGCCGAGGAATAGACTGGATGGTTATTTTTTAGTCCATTGGACAGAAAATGAGGTGGGCTCAAGATACCTGCTGCAGCTTCTAATGTTTGTTGTGTGGATGTCACAGTGTGCATTGAAGCAGATCCATTAGTTACATAGGCAGTGCAGTTGGCATCATTGCTGTACAGCCATTTTTTACATTCATATGTCCATTACTATTTAAGGTGAATCTTTCACTATGTTACAATATAAAACAACAGCATCATGGAAAGCTTCAGATGAGTAACATTGTCTAGGCTGCGATGATGTCATCAGTCTGCTGGAAGTAGCAGTAAGCATTTCCTCAGTCTCTCATTTCTCGCCCTATGATGTGGCTATTACGAGTCTCCATCTCAGTTGAAGAATTAGATTGTTACCCTGAATGATGCCTAAACAAAGTTGGCTCGGTCCTTTGGAGAGAACAGCAGATGAAGGCATTATCAGAGGGAGTATGGTGATCTATGTGAGAGGTAATACAGGCCTGGAAGTGTTACACTGGCACATTCCCTAGTATAGACCAGGGGTGTCAAACTCAATTACACAGAGGGCCAAAATTAAAAACTTAGACAAAGTCGCGGGCCAAACTTGAAATTTAGGAAAAAAAATGAGGCGGGCTCAATGAGTGGCCCGCCGGAACTCCCTCTTCATTGAAATAGTACTTCTGCTACAATTCCTGGCAATACTTGAGTCTATAAAACAGTGTAATGTGGGGCCACGCATAGGCAGAGAGCCCGCTGGTCTATAGACGTAAGTGATGCCAGGAATGGTAGTAGTGACGCTATTTCAATGTAGCGGCAGGCCAGCTGCAGTTCATATTTACGATTCATTTGGGGGTCAAAGAAAGGACGTTGAGGGCCAGATTTGGCCCTTGGGCCAGAGTTTGACACCCCAATATAGGTCTTTTATATTAAACATATATCTAATATTAGGTGCACTATCACAGCACATTTGCTGATTCTTAATATTGTAGCTGATATTTGGCGCCATCTAGTGGCACACAGATAAAACTGACAGCAGTTGATTTACAGTGGACATTGAGCCCCTTGGCTGCAGATCAGGATGTCATGGGCAGGTAGGTATTTTGAAGGAGATAAGGTTACAGGTCTCTGGCACTGAAGCTGTCAACATATTTTGATGAATTCATAGATGTCAGCTCCTCATCCATAAAATGAACTCGGCACGAGTTGGGATCAAATGCAGAACACCGGCAAAACAGCAGTAAAAGGGGAACCAGCAATTAAGGGATACAATATGCAATGGGGCCTCACTCAGAATTAGGGATCGGTCCCAAAAGTGCATTGCATTACCCCATGCAGGACCAAGTGGAAGCATTAACACAATGCATGGCAACGCACAGAACACACATTGCCTTATTATTAATATTAATAAACAGGATTTTTATAGCGACAACATATTATGCAGCGCTGTACAATAAAAATGACAGACAGATACAGACAGTGACACAGGAGGGGGAGAGGACCCTGCCCTGAAGAGCTTACAATCATTCTGCTGTGCGCTGCATTCAGCTGTATCTGTGAATGAATGAGATGCCAAGCCTAGTGCAAGCCCATAAAATTGGGACTTATATTGTACAGCGCTGCATAATATGTTGGCGCTATATAAATCCTGTTTATTAATATTAATAATAAGGCAATGTGTGTTCTGTGAGTTGCCATGCATTGTGTTAATGCTTCCACTTGGATCTGCATGGGGTAATGCAACGCACTATTGGGACACAGTTCTATCTGATCCATAAATGCAAAAGAAGAAATTCACGTGGCTTGTTCTATGATCTCTGTTATCAGCCATGGTTTCCAGTACACTGGCCAACAGAACAGAGAGATGAGAAGGGAATCCTGTCCCACGGTGACACCACGGCTTCTTCAGAGACAGTACAGTGATTGGGCGTTGTCACCCCAGGACAGGAAGTGTGTTACTGATACCAGGTGAAAACAAAGGCCCATGTCATGTAAGCAGTGTATATTACATTTGGGTTTAATCTGTTCTAATTTAGTGGGGTACTGACCCACACCCAGACTGGGTTATTCCTTACCTGCAGCTTGTTCAATGCCCCGCCCCCTGCCCACCCCTGAGCAGCAATCACCTTTGTAAGGCCAGAGGGTATTCGGGAAAGGGGAACCATGCTTCCTACTTTCCACCTGACAGCTATTTTCCACCCAGGAACCTAACGCTGACTTGTGGAAGGTGGGGATGGGGATGAAGCACAACTTCTGGTGCCAGCTACTAATAAAATGTGGGACAAAGCTACAAAAAATATTGAAGTCCAGTAGAATTCTAAATTAACGAAATACATTCCAGGTGCAGGAAGACAAACAGTGTTTCCATTCTATCTAAAGCAGCCACAGTGTGAATAGAAAAGCCAGTCCCCAGACCCCAGCTCCATAGGAGGTCCAATGTCTAATGATCCCTGCTGATTGGGGATCTCTGGCTCCACAGGAAACATATTAGACCTCTGCAGGGAGACTGCTGTTTCCATCCAGAGAGCAGGGTTCCTCCTCTGCAGCATGCTGGCAGTAAACAGGCTTTTCTTCTTATAAAGTACAAAACTGTAAGATATTGAACACTCGTAATGAAATATTTTAGCTGATTTAGTTTATTGGGTTTTAATCTCTTGATCCTGATAGCAGTAAAGTTACATATACTGGTTCAGAACGGCAACATGCTGCAGTCTTCCACCACTGAATGACGTCGTCCTTTTCCATAGCCGCCTTCTTGTAAAGTAAAACTTTTCTGGGTGACCAGTGAATTCTGAATTATCTGAAAACAATTGGCAAATCAGAAGTTTCCAATGCGAGCGGCCGACGTGATTCATCTCTCTGATTGGTCAGATGTGCGTTCCATGCTGCCATCTCACTCATTTCTTGGCCCTCAGACAGATTTTATTGCAGTTTATGTTCTTTTGGGACATCTACAGATGAGAATTTTTTCCTGCGTTGTTGGGAAATATAATAGGAGAGCCACTAAAAGGAAATCTTATTGCCAGAACTAAAGCGTTTTATAGGAGAAACAAAAATTAAAATTGTTACAAAACAGGGGAATAAATATAAAAAATAAATAAGGAATTTCAGTGTTTTGGGCTTTGTGACCCCAATATGTCAAAGCCCCCAAATCAACAGATTCATGATGTGATGTCACTGGTCTCTAGTGATTGGATAGGCTGCATTCCCAGTGATGTCACCGCTCTCTAGTGATTTGATAGGCTGCATTCCCAGTGATGTCACCGGTCTCTAGTGACTGGATAGGCTGCATTCTCTGTGAGGTCACTGGTCTCTACTGATTGGATAGGCTGCATTCCCAGTGATGTCACCGGTCTCTAGTTACTGGATAGGCTGCATTCTCAGTTATGTCACTGGTCTCTAGTGATTGGATAGGCTGCATTCTCTGTGATGTCATCAGTCAGTAGTGAGAGGAGAATTAATTAACCTCTAGTGCCCGGGGATCGCAGTGGAAGTGCAGATGAACTCTCAATGGAGAAACTCCATGGAGTTCGCCTGCAGTCACAGCTGATTGGAGGCACTCGTGTGCCTCCTCCAATCAGCTGGGACCGCAAAGTTTCCACGGTCACCGGGCTGCACTTATCAGCCCAGTGACCTTGGGAACCGTAGGAAACTCCATTGCGTTTGAGTTGAATTCAAAACCTCTAGTGCCCCGGGATCACAGTAGATTCTCAGGGCTGCATTCATTCATGCAGTCCTGGGATTCCTGTGTGCGATCCTCGGCACCAGAGGTTAAATGGGGACAAGTCTGAGCTCAGCCAATCAGAGAGCACTAGAGGTTTTGAATGGGGAGACTTGTCCCCATTTACCCTCTAGTGCCGGGGATCGCACACTGAGCTGATCAATGAAGGCAGCCGGCGCTGCATTCATTGATTAGCACAGCACACAATCTTTTTTTTTTTTTTAATTCGAACTTGTTTGGCGAATTTACACCGGCCGCTCTCACTTACAGTTTCGGTAAGCAGAAGAAATCGATGGGGGATCGAGTTTTAAAAACTCGCTCGTCATCCCTATTGGCTTGCTTATCAATGGTGCAGACATTGATAAAAACACCAAAGTTCTGAAGATTGGATGAGATAGTGTTGATCCTGCACTGGATCTGAATAGAGAGGAGCCGGTGTCCTGTCTGTGCTCTGAGAATATGCAAATGGTGACAAATCAGAAAAGTGAAGATATCACAGTTGTGCAGTTTGTAGGAAGTTGTATCTTCATACTTGTAGGGGGTGGATGACTCAAAGCATGGCAGCCACTCACATGGTGACAACTCTTTGTTCTGTATCCAAATTAAGTTCTTGTGTTCTCACCCTCTTACACAATCTCCCAAACACTGTAACTGGCCATGACAGTGACACATATTATGCAACCTTCTTTCATTACTGTCACCTTTAGTAAACCTGCTTTGAGAAGAGCGATGCAGCAATCACTAAAGATCATGTAGACAGGAAGCCCCTGCAAAAATTATGCTGGAGATGTGAGATGTAACAAATCTGTAACAAAGATGTAACAGAGAATAAAAAAATTAAAACCATTTTTTTTAGAACTTTATGATTATTATACCCAGTATCTGAGCACATTAATGAGCATTCATTTAGGAAATATTTCTACTGTAACTGCCTTAGCTGACAATATCATTTTCTGCCACTAGATGGCAGACGTCTGCTATAAAGCTACAACCATTGGAAAGCATTGGCAGCAGCAGCTCCCTATACAGATAATGGAGAAATCCCCAGAGCACATTGAGATGTAATAAGACTAAACATTTCATCATTCTCAGTCCCACATTGTCCTGACACAATGAGATGAATTCTTAAGGTTTAGGTTTCTTTTTTTTTTTTTTTTTAGCTCTACCTATTCTCCTCATGCTGGACACAGACATTCATTTTTTTTAGCCCTACCTATTCTCCTCATGCTGGACACAGACATTCATTCTATCATTCACTGAAACAATCTCTCTTTTCATAATGATGTTTATTCATCCATGCCAGGCAGCTGAAGCAGAAGAATATTTCCTCTACAGAATCTCCCACATATTTAAAGGGACTTAAAGGTATCTGAAAGTCACATATATTATTATATATAAAATAACATCATTAATGTACAGCGCTGTGTAATATGTTGGCGCTATATAAATCCTATTTATTAAAAATAATAATAATAATCTTTTCATTTTATTTTAGCACCCAGAATCTGGAAGTGGTCTCAAGTGGTCTTTCATAGGGTGCACTTCCACCTCCTCTTAGATTGTAAGCTCTTCAGGGCAGGGTCCTCTCCTCCTCCTGTCATTGTATCTGTCTGTCATTCACTACATTTATGTACACCGCTGCGTAATATGTTGGAACTATATAATTCTGATTAATATTATTATTATTATTATTATTAATAATAATAATAATAATGCAAAAGACCAATGAAAAAAATGCCTGTATTGCACACCGACCAATCAGATTCCATGCAGTATCCTTATCCTACAAACCTGATTGGCCGATGCTTTATAGCTACAGATGGCTGCAAGAATTCTGCTTTCTCAGATCCAGATGAAACCCAAAGTGGTTCTGGTTCTTTCAGGGGCTAATAATGGAGCTTTCCATGGTGACTCATTTCCTGGCGGCTTTCTGGCTTCCTGATTACCTTGTGATTGAATCAAGCCGCCTCAATTCCATCATTTGGAAATTTATTTAGCACTAATTCAGCCCAGATTGTATCAGTCGGAGATTTGGCTGCACAATTCTGGATCATGGAAAGAGGAATGTTCACTAGAACAGATAAATATTTTGTTCAAAGTGTATAAAACTCTTAAATCTTTTATATAGTTATTGTACAGTTTCCCTATATCTGATCACCAAGCTTAATTGTTTATTGAAATATTTTCTACAATGTGCACCAAATGCTTTTTTAAACCCAGAAATCACTTTGTAAATATGGCAGTGACATCATTATGTGCTGTACACAGCCTGTTCAGCAAGAAGAGCTATGGGAGGGGCTTGATAGGCCCCTCCCACTACATGTTGTCTGTAGAAAACCACAGGAGGGGGCGGAGACAGACCGGTCATCCTGCACTAGGAGAGAGAGCAGCAATGACTGGTCTTTGTTACAGGAAGTTCCTGCACAGATCTGAAAGAAATACACAAAGACACCGAGATTCAAATATGAACGCACATGGCTTTTGTATTTAGGAAATATTCACTTATATTTGGATTCAGCTCTGTATCTGATAAATGTGGAATGGAGTTGTCATAGCCAGACCCAAAAAAAAGGTTAGGTGATTCATCAACATGGAATATTTATCTGTGGAGGGCTACTGACTCGGACTTAAGTTCTTTAATCAGAAAACATACACTCTGTGCTGATTGGAGAGCTTTGGCTGTGATTCAGCAGGGGGCATTTCAGATCACTGCGGAGAGACCACTGCTTCCAATTGCTTTTCAATTCCAGCAGCTACCAGACCTCACTAGGGAAATACAATGAATACCTATGGAATATTGTGAACTGGCAATCTGTATGCAGTCTCTTTTCTTGCAGTCATCCGCCATTACTAATACAGCAACACCTCGGTCCGCCCAAGAAAAACACGGCTGGATCAGGACTGCCAACCTCAGAACAAGCGAGCATGACTCACAGAGGATGATGTGGAGCTTGGGACGCAGGCGGTGCTCCTCATATTAGTCATTGGTGTGTCTGTTTGTTCTTTGTGATGCCATAAATGATCCACAACACTGACCAGACAGAGCTCTGCACACTGTGTGTGGGCCACCTTAACATTTAAAGCCCAACTCCGGACCCCATGTCCCTGGAAATGTCCCGCCCACTACCACCTGGTACCTATCAGATATGGTCCAGCTGGTCATGTGATAGGCAGCAATTTTTTCTATTATTTGCAAAGGTTGAGGGTCCTTGGTGATGCAGAGAGCAGCACTGATGTGATGATGTCTGTGCTGTGCCCTGGATCCACACACATTGATATGGCGCCCCCTAGGGAACAAAAGCATGATTCCCTGTACTCATCCTATGTCCTCAGTCTTTCAGGTTGAGTAAAATCAGGTATTGTTCATCAATGGAGACTGAGGACATCTAGTGGCCTTATAGGTGCACTGCAGTTAAAGTAGAAACTAAATGTCAAAATGTACAAAGATTGAAGCCTCTGTGTGGAAGCAGCGGGCTCACTAAAGAAGTCCGACACCCCCATGTTGAGTCAAAGCTGAAGCAGAGTAAGCCTTGCTGATTGGAGAGATAAAGATCTAGGGGGGGGGGTCTGAAGAGAGCTTGCTGCTTCCACACAGAATGAAAATCTTTCCCCTTGTGTATTAGGTGTTGCATGTGATTGGTTCATAGCTCCCCCAGGTTCCAGATGAACATGCTTTAATATGCGCCCCAAAAACTCAAGGTCTGCTCTACCTAATATTTATAATTAGAGTTAAAAATAATTGGTACACCTGTCTCGGTTATGTATTACTAACGCTATAATCAGATTTTAATAGATTGTAAGCATAGCCTGCCAGCCTGAAACAAAGGAGGACATTTGTTCTAGGTGTGGAAGCAGGGGGCTCTCTGCAGAGGTCCAACACACCCTATACCGAGTCACTTCCTTAGCTCTCCAATCGGGGCAGGCTTTGCTGGATGGGAGATTATAAATCATTCTCAGCAGGGGTTATGCATTGGTTCATTGGATATTGTAGGCCCCGGATCTGATCCCCAGGAGATCCCATAAACGTAGATATCCCTGATCATGTGACTGTTCAAATTCCTGCACAGCTTGGCTATCACAGGGCCTCTTGAAACTTTCACATACGTGTTGAGATTTAAACGCCAGCAAAACAGGTCATGTGGTGAAAGCAAAAGCAAATCTGGACAACATGGAAAGACCAGACAGGCCAGTTCAACCGCACGGCATTCTGCAGCTTCAGCAGACAAACCTGCCCCATGCTATGTACCCCCACCCCCCTGGCAACCCATATCCTTTTTTACCTCTTCCCCTAGAGGTCAATACAGGAGGAAGGAATGAGTCTGCAATGAAAGTGAAATGTGAGTAGTCCAGGTCACTGCTTACTGGCCGGTCATGGTTGTGTTTCGGATCAAGCCAGTGGAAATCCTCTCTTAGACTTATGTTGTCACCATTAAAAGATTCTTTGTTTTCCTTGAAGTGAACAATACCACTTGTGGACTTTATCAGACAAGGGTGACAACGCTGTAGCACAATTGGGAGATAGCCCGCAGCGTTGTCACCCTATAACAGGCTATGGAGCAGGATATCCTTTCTGATTAAAGCTACAGACCTACACTTGGCTTTCTCATGCTTAATCTCATATGAACCTTCAGTGATGGATCTATTTCAGCTGCATGGGTTCACATAGAGGGGTACTGCTGACCCTTCCCCAATTTAGCCCCTAATTTATTCAGAAGGGGGTCAAGGTCTGTTTATCCACCAATAAGTGTGTGGGCCGCGTATGTTGTTTCATTTATTTGCATGACGTTGCTGCAGTAGTTCATGCTTTTTATATTTGCGCAAATAATTATATCCTTCGACATGTGAGTCACCGCCTGACGTTACTGGTAATTATTTTGATGTCTGATGCGCACAAGAATAAATTTCCCACTTAAACAGCAAAAAGTTTAATACAAAAAAAAAATAAAATAAAAGCTTGAGTATGAAATATTTCCCTGCATGTCATTTGTTATCTATGTGCTGCATGAATGTTTCTCCCTGCACACGTGGTTCCTGCAGCTCCCTCTCCCCTGCAGGTGACGTCTGTTCTCCTCCAATCAGAGCTCAGTATGCAGATTAGTGGGCGTGTCTTACACTTAGGCAGGTTCTGCTGCTGCTGCATCTGATCATTGTTCCTCCAGCATCTCAGTGAGTGCAGGTCAGTGCAGGGAGGGGATGGGGCTCGCCTTTTCTTTTACCGTCTTACGCCGCATGTGTGTCCACTGCCGTCTCTCCTGCGTTTGCATGTCAATGCATGTTTGCATAGCCAATAAATTCAGAGCACTTTTTTGATTGGTGCTCTCAAATATTGGGTAGGGAAGGGTTAACTTCTGCAAGATTAGGATAACGATGTAACTCTATTAACATCGAACTGTGATTGCGGTGGAAGATCTTAACCAATGATATTACGTTTTTCCACCGCAGACTTGTATTTGCCTGGGGGCTGGGAAGTTGCATCGCAGGCTGGCTTCTTTAATCACCAGGGGACCAGGTGTTGTCACCTGCGACATCGTCATTAAGGCTTATGGGAGGGGCAGTGACACAAATTGTGGCGGGGAAATCGTGGCATTGGACATATCAACCAATCATGACAGGGGGAGAAAATGGGGTTCACTAACTTTCCCATGCAGCCGCAGGACCTGGCGGTGTAATTACCCCGCTCTATATGTCGCTCACAGTCATTACATTGTCACATGGGCTTCTGATGGAGACTACAAGTGGTCATTACAACACACATTATGCAGGAATGGTCCAATGTTGTCACCATCAGGGAGAGCCTGAATTACATCTTTAGAGAGGTGGAGAATCTGATGAGGGATTCCCACACTAAGCTGCAGAATGCAGTGAAAGAGGTACGAGGGGCCGGTAGCGCCGTGCACAGGTTGTAGGTAGAGCAGCCATGTAGCAAATCTCCTGTTAGCGCGGTTTGATATCAGGAGATATATTAGTGGTAGTCTAAGGAAGTGTTCCCCAAACAGGCTCTGGGAATTATGGGGCACTAAAGAATCCTTGGGGTATAAGGGGAAGAAAGGCTGTGGCAATTATGGGGTTATAGGAGGATGATAGACTCTGGGAATCGTAGAGGGTTTTGGAGGACAAGGCTCCGAGAATTATGGGGGTATATGACAAAAAAGGCCCTGGAAATCAAGGGGGTATAGGGGAGGAAAAAGTCTGGGAATCATTGGAGTATAAGGGGAAGAACGGCTCAGGAAATCAAGGGGGTAAAGGGGAGGAAAGACTATAGGAATCATGAGGGTATAGGGGAGGATAGAGTCTGAGAATCCTTGGAGTATGAGGGGAAGAATGGCTCAGGAAATCAAGGGGGTAAAGGGAAGGAAAGAGACTGGGCATCATGGGGGTATAGGGGAAGAAAGATCCTGAGAATCATTCGAGTAAAAGGGAAGGAACAGCTCTGGGGATCAAGGAGTATAGGGGAAGAAAGGCTCTGGGAATCATGGGGATATAGGGGAGGAAGACTCTGGGACTGGGAAACATGGGGTTATAGGGCATGGAAGGCTCTAGGAATCATGGGGGCAAAAAGGGAGGAAAGGCTCCAGAAAACACTGGGGTATAAGGGTAAAAACGGCTCTGGAAACTAAAGAGGTATAGGGGAAGAAATACTCTGGGAATCTTAGGGGTAAAATAGAGAAAAAGGCTCTGGGACTCAAAGGGGTATAGTAAGGAAGCACCTCAGGACCCAAACGGGCTAATATGAGAAAAGGGTCCCTGATTTATGGGCTGTAAAGGCAGCAAAAGGCACTGGGAATCATGTTGGTACGGGGGATTTTCCTGAGAATTATAGGGGTAATGGGGTTCTGGGACTCTCAAAAGTTTGAGAGGAAGCCCCTAAGTACTCATAGGAGCCAATATGAGGAAAGAGTCGGGGTCTCATAGGCAGCAGAATGCTCTGGGTATCAGTGTTGGGGGTAATATCCCCAACAATGGGATATATAGGCAGGAAAAGTCTCTGGGACTGAATAAGTTAATGCTAGGGATTGGTTACAGCTTGGGACTTGGATACAAACATTGTAATTTATATTTGATTTTGGCACAGAAAACCCTAAGTAATTGCACCATGTTTATGATATTTCCATGCTTTACCTGCCAAGTGCTCCTGTGGAAACGTCCGTTTACATGTGGTCACTCCTCCATGGCATGTCACAGCTTAGTGGGTCTGAACCAGAAATGAAATGGGTCATAGGGGAGATCTCCCACTGTACTTGTTCTGTCTTCATTCTTTATTAATAAATATATTTAATATTTTGAATAGTGTTATAAGGGGTCAGAGCCCCTATTGTCTGGCATTCATATTGTCTGGGTCGGTGCTATGTAGACATTTGTTCTCTATATGTGATAATACCAAGCGTGAGGAAAAATCCAAAGCTGGCTGTCAGACATTTCACTGGAGTGGGTTTGTATCTGCATCGGGCAAACATAAAATATTAACCTGGATCTACAAAACCAAGAAAATCCAAGCCCTGACAATGGAGGGTTCTGGTATCAGCCCAAAATGCGTTAGCTGTCTATGCTCTATTGTGCCAAAAACTGTAACTGGACCGCAATGTCTTTATCATTTGGGAATCCCCATTATGTTCATTCTCTGTGCTGTACCCGTTTTATTCTGAGAAAGGATTGGCATGACAGCCAGGCACCGGACAATTTCAGATGAATCCAAGCCCTGACGGAGAAGCCCGAAACGCGTCAGCTGTCAATTCATTAATTTGTTTTATTTGGGGCAAAAAGTTGTATCTGGACTTATTTCCATGGCTTGGCTTTTTCATACTCAAAATCTGAATAACCTGGGGACACCATAAAGCCACCATCGGGCAGCAGAGCGTTGGCACATTACAGCAATTACTTCATCCTATCGGAATCCCCATTAAAATCCCGGCTGCACCACCCAGCCAAAAAACGGCCAGTCACCTGATTTCGGAAGGAGGTCATCACATTTTATGGAAATTGCCCAGGACCCTACCTTCTCCAGGTCCCACATAATGGCAGGGGGTGCAAGGAATGGATGATGTGCATTTGGGACCCCCACTTATTTTTTGCCCAGGACCCCATTTTGTCTAAAACCATCTTGGCACACGTCTGATACGCAGAACGCTTGCTTGTCTCTGGGACATAAAAGGTTAACAGGATTTTCAGTGCAAAGCCACAGAATTCTGCATTTTTCTCTGGGTCCCCCTACGCCTCCCTTTTACCCACAAATCCCAACATTTCTATTTTTCCTCCGAAGGCAGAGTTTTCTTGGCAGTAAGTTATATTAGATGCTGGGGAAGGTGTAGAAATAAATCCGTCCACGGCTGCTCCATGAGTCTAAATTTCCCCGCCTGGTAAAAAAAAAATCCATATATTTTTATTTCTCTGAGATCAGTCAGACGTCTGGAGGAGGAACAACGCAGGGCTGCAGGCCAAAAAACAAATTCGGTTACATTAAAATGGATGTAAACCTATGAAAAAAGTTTCATATAAGCTTTAACATTTCAAAGTCTGCAGCTTTTATTAAAATCATCCCTGGTGATCCTGCCACGTCCTGTTATGGGGCGACAACCGTCTCCTAATTGTGGGCCTAAATTGTCACGTGCACCCCTAGCGTGGACAACAAGCAGCCAAGGCTGATTTATTAAAGCTCCCCAAGACTGGAGAAGGTAGACTATCATAGGAGAACCTGGGGGATCCCTCAAACCTGGAATTTGTTATTAGCTTGCAAATGTTTTCAATCATGGACTAGATAAATTTCAGGTATGTTGGATCACCCAGGTTCTCCCATGATCTTCTCTCGTCTTGAAGAGCTTTATTAAATCAGGCTGTTGTGTAGGAATGGTTTACCATTGTTAGGAAACTGATCTATTGATCAAGTGACTCCATGAAAAAGAGTTTTAATGTTTTAAACCTTCTATATAAAGTTCTGTTTTTATATATTCTCTTGTAGTCTGATCCAGCAATTCTTTCGCAGTACTTCTGGCATGGACTGCAGCCTCCCATCCCATGACTTAATGCAGCTTAATGCAGCCCTCCTTTCTCCAATCATATTTAATCCGGTGCAGAAATAGGATTCAGCCTGAAGCAGTGGACACACCGCTCCTGCACCATTCCAGGCTCCAATATCCGTAGGGATTCACTCAACCCCGGTGGATGAATGGATAGAAGTTGCATCCACTCAAAAGCCATTTTCAGATTTGTAGAATATAAAGCTGATTTTAACAAAGTGTTATTGTAAAAAAAAAGAAATCTAATTATATTTTTTTCAGATGGAGGCTGAAGAGGTTTTAGCAGACAGAATTCCCTTGAACGACCTCCCACCCAACTACCATAACGAGACCACCACAGAGACAAAAATCGGGAATGACACCATCATCACCAAAGAGGAAATCCACAAGGTATTTACAGTCCAGGAACATTTGTCATCACGGTCAATCTGTACATATATATCCAAATCTTATTTCAGTTTTCTCATGATTTTATATGAATAGAACAATGGATCTGTTTGTATTCTTAAATGACTTTTAGCTTTAGTATTATTATTTTAATTAATTTATATGACTTTATTAATTATACTTTTGTGTTATTTCCATGTGATTACAGGAAACAGACAACAAAACAGGATCGACCTATCTCTCCAAGACCATCGTATCGTCACTGCAAGGTGAAGACAAGAGAGAACAAGTGAGTTTTTTATTATTTGCATGATTTCCCTGCTTTTTATGTCTTTATAGACACAACAGGATGTAGGTGGAAATCTTTCCATAACTGGGTGAAATCCCATCTCTGAGAGTTGTCAGTGGAACACGTGATCCTAATGGATGAGTTTCCCTTTGTTCCTGTATTGGTGGCAATTGTAAAATTTGGATTCAGCTTTCCTACCATTCACGGTTCTTCAGGACAAACAGTGGTTGGCTTTTTCCAATGGGGACATAGAGAACAATAGGAATGCCATAAGGTTGATTGGGGATAGCACTAGGTCTCATAATGAAAAAGGAAAATATAGATCTGACTGTAGGTGGCTTCATTGGGGACTTAGATGGGACCATCAACTTGGAGCACCGGAATGAGAAGTTGGTGGGCAAGTAAAATGGACTATAAGGGTATGCTGTGGGCACCGTGGACGTGGCAGCTATATCAGCTTGTTGGACATCCCATTCTAAAGCCAAGGACTATACAATGAATCCGCCCCCCACCCTTCCCCACATGCCCTTTGTGACTGTACCAGCCTCCAAAATTCACTAAATATTGGAGGGCGTCTGTGGGAACTTATGGCCAATTAGCCTAATCGGGTTTTGTGGGGTCCGGTGCTGATGTTGGATGAGAAGACCTGGCTCACTCCAATTCATCCCAAAGGTGTTCAGTAGGAGAGGTCCGAGCTCTGTGATGGGCACACAAGTTCCTCATCAAACTACGTCTCTATGAAGCCAGATTTGTGCACAAGGGAAGTTATTTTGGCTTTCCCCAATCTGCTGACCCCTTCCATATAAAAAATGTTATTAATTTAATTGTCCACCAATTTATCACTCTGGTGCTCAGGTTTTTTTTGGGCACATTGCCTACTTACCCCAATGCCTGATCCATCCACTGAGCCTTAAATAACTACAGCTATGTAGTGCCAATGGAAGGACCACAAGCTCCTTGGGGCAGGGTCCTCTTCTCCGCCTGTGTCACTGTCTGTATCTGTCTGTCCTTTGCTACCCCTATCTTTGTACAACGCTGCGTAATATGTTGGCACTATATAAATCCTGTTTATTAGTATTAATAATAATAATAATAATAACACACAAGATGGACCAAATTATCTCCAAACACCTGGAAATCTCTGATCTTTAAGATTATGTGTGGCTCCTCAAGAGAGCAAAGTCACAGTTTCCCCCTGTTCCCGATTAAATTATTAGTTTATTTGCAACCATTTTTATAACAAGACATTTTGGGTGATGGAGTAGCTTCAACAAACCCAATCATGGGATCCCCGGTACTCTACCAACCAAACACGTGAGAAGGATTGTTGGACGATGGTTCTCCTCGAGTGACTTCACCTTCCCAGCTCCACCAGCTGCCCCAGTGCCCCGGCCAATATTTAGAGGGTGGCGACTGATGCAGTTCTTTGGAATCGACCCAAAACCATTATTTTTGATTTGAGTAAACTGACCCTTGAACAGAACCGGCAGAGATTTATTTACATTTTGATGTCTGTGTTTCTTGCCTTCCGGTAATAATCCTCTGGGGTTTGTTGAAGGATTAATTATGTTCCTTTCTGTCTCTGTGTCACATGAAACATATATACATACTCCATGCTCCAGTTATTGTGCCAGTCAGCTTATTAAACTTTACATCACTCATGTGATCTGTACAATCGTCATTTCTGTGCTGGCTGCCTTTATATACCTAATGACGTGTTCTGAGATATGCCAGTCTGGTATAGGCATTGTTACTATAACACGGCACTGCTGGTATATAGAAAAACATGCACAGGTATAACAGTAATCCTGATATATTGGCACTGATAATATATGGTGGGCATGGATGACATAAAACAGGAACTGGTATTGTGTTCTAGGTCTTGCTGTTCTAATTGGCACTTTATCTGATGGGTATTGTGTCTTATAGAGGGCCATTGACTCTTCTATAAGGGCGACTGTTGGTATTTATTGGGCATTTGTCTTCTATAATGGGCACTGTTTGTATATAATGAACATGAACATTGTCTTCTCTGCAATGGGCATTGTTGGTTTTTAATTGGCTTTGTTCTTTCTACAGGAAAAAGTTAGTATATAATGGGCACTTATCTTTTATAATTGGCACTGTTGGTATTTCTTGGGTATTTCTTTTCCGAATTGGACACTGTTGCTATTTAATAAGCATTTATGTTCAGTAATTGGCACTGTTGATTTATAACGTACATTTCCCATCCATAATGGGCACTGTTGGTGTTTATTGGGCATTACTGTTCTGTGATGGGTGCTATTGGTATAAATTTGGCATTTGTTTTCTAAAATGGGCACTGTTGGTGTATAATGAGCATTGCTTCTGGTAAATGGGCACTTTTGGTATATGGCGGACATCTCCACTTCTACAAGGGGCACTGTTCGTATATGACATTGGTATATTGTGGGCATTTTTCTGCAGTGGGTAGTGGTGGTACATATTGGTCTTCTATACCAGGCATCGTTGGTATATAAGGCGGACACATTACGGCCTTTTCTATAGTAGGTACTGTTGGAGTATAATGGGCATTTCTCATCTATATTTGGCACTGTTGGTATATTTGGGCGTTGCTTCCCAATAAGAAGCAGTTTGTGTATATGGGCATTTCTCTTTTGTAGTGGGCACTGTTGGTATCCATTTATGCCCAATTTCTAATTGCCATTTATCTCCTTCTATAATTGGCACTGTTGGTATTTATTGGGGTATTCTATATCAGGTTCTGTTGGTGGGACATTTCAGTTCCCGAATGGGCATTGTTGGTATATAATGGGCATTACTCTGTTCTTCTCTCCTTTTCTCACACATTTTAGTCTATAATGGGAAATTCTATTATGTTGGTATATATTGGCCATTTCTCCTATTTTTTTCTTCACATTTTTCTAAAGTTGGCATTTCGTATATGTAACGGCCATTTTTATAGGGTTGGCATATAATGGAGATTTCTACTCTAAAACAGTTACTGTTGGTATATAATGGACATTCCCCTAATATAATGGATGCTGTTGGCATTCATTGGGCATTACTCTTTCCTACTGAGTGCTGTTGGTATATAAAGGGTATTGTTTTTTTAAGTAGCACTGTTGGTATATCATTGTCATTTTTTTTTTTGATAATGGACTTTGTCAGTGTATAATGAATATTTTGCTTCTGTGACAGGCACTGTTGGTATATAGTGGACCCTTTTATTCGAAAATGGGCAATATTGGTGTATAAATGACATTTCTCTCCTTTAATTGACATTGTTGGTATATCATACACAATTTCCTATTAGTACACTGTTATAAAAGGCATATAATGGGCATTGCTTTTCCATAATGGTCACTGTTGGTATATATTACCATAATATTACATATACATTATACAATTATATTATTACATATACCATTAGAGCCAGAACTTTTCTTCCAGGACCAGTACCCGGCATCACCATCACAGAATGGGTACAAATTCCCTCCGAAAAATGATACAGAGCCTTCCATGAAGAATGAAGGTTGTTATAAGTTGGGGTAGCCAATTCTATATTTTGGAATTGATCCATATGTCCATGAGATGTCCTACAAACTCATGTCATGTGATCAGTGTCCCCGAACCCTTGGCCATGCATTGCATTATTTGATTTTGACGATTGCTGCTTCATCCAACACATTTTGCATTTTTTAGACTTTGGGGAAGTTGTGGCTATGATAAACATTTATATGACGGGTGACACCTTTTTATCTCGGGATGTCGATGGCCAGGAAGAGGGGTCACCGTGTGATTGGAGGATGGAATGCGGGGACACGTCCGTCACACTTCAGCACCATCGCTGGGACACTCTTCATATCTCTGCCTCGGCCTGCTCACACCTTGTGCACAAAAGGAAGCAGCGGTGTATTTTTAGCAAAAGCAGATTGTGCCTGGAAGTAATTTGGGATTTCACGTCCACGTGTTCATATTTGCAGTTTCATACATTCATTGTATTTTATTTGCAGTTCTGCAAAGTACTGGAGGCCTTTAGAAAGATACAAATTTACAAATCATGTCATTTAATCATAATTCACAAGGAATAGTTTACTGAAAGACACCTTTTCAGTCTTTGACCCTAATAGAGGGATTTTTTCTTGTTTTCTGTCTCTTTGTCACCCAATTTAGGAAATAAGGAAGGAAGGCATGTACAGCAATAACGACACAGTCCAGGAATTCCGGGCAGCACGGTGGATCAGTGGCTGGCCTTTGCAGCTCTGGTCCTAGGCTTGAATCTTGTCCAGGACAGTCAGCATGGAGTTTGTATGTTTTCCCAGTGTTTGGGTGGGTTTTGTCCCTAAGAGATAGAGACTACAGGCCTGATTTAATAAAGCTCTCCAAGGCTGGAGAAGATACACTTTCATCAGTAAGGCTGGGTGATCCAGCAAACCTGGAATGGATCTGGTCCAGGATTGAAAACATTTGCTAACAATAGCTAATGACTTTTATTAAATCCATTCCAGGTTTTCTGGATCCCCCAGCTTTACTGATGAAAGTGTATTCTCTCCAGCATTGGAGAGCTTTAATAAATCAGGCCCTACAAGTGCGTGTTTCAATGTACATTACACAGCCATGGCCCAGTGTTATCACCATCAATTATCCTATCTTGAAAAATGCCATGCAGCCATCGCGGGAGTACATGTAGACAATTAGTGGCTACAATGGGTCTGCAGGAAATTAATAATACAATGAAAAAGTAAATTACAAATCAATACACAGAGCACACTAAGGTTTCTTTTTATAAATTATTCCAGTTTCAATTCGCTCATTAAATTTGTTTCTTTCCCATTCATTTTTTATTGTGCTAGCTGTTCAACAATTGGCCACTAGGTGGCAGAACGAGTCATTGTTTTAATAGAAGACCACCAGCAAATTTCAGAGGAAATGACTGGGGGAATGATTTATAAATAGAGCGCTAGGTAGCATTCTGTTTTAGGGTTTCCCTCTATTTTCAATGATCCCCCCTCTGACACTCATGTCCGTCCTTTACTCGGCCGGCTATTGGAACTCACACCCTGGGCCTGATGTATTAAAGCTCTCCAAGGCTGGAGAGAAAACACTTTCAGCAGTGAAGCTGGGTTATCCAGCAAACCTGGAATGGATCTGGTCCAGGATTGAAAACATTTGCTAACAATAGCTAATGACTTTTATTAAATCCATTCCAGTTTTTCTGGATCACCCAGCCTCACTGATTAAAGTGTATTCTCTCCAGCCTTGGAGAGCTTTTATAAATCTGGCCTCTGGGGGAGGGAGATCTCTCTGTTTTGTTTTGCCATCTGGATTGCTGTGTTTTTATATTTTGTGTTTTTGCTGAATCACATGATGAACATTTTATAATGGAAGTCAATGATTCATTTCATTTTTGTTCCAAAGTTGGATCAGTTTTTAACTTGGACGAGCGTTTTGTTTTGCTTTGTGGTCCGATGAGTAACAAAAAGTCAGCAGACTGCTAGGTGTCCCCGAGGGCAAAAAATGCATTTCAGAGAGAACACGCTCCCCCTCTTCCCAATTCCAGCAAATCTAGGTGGTTCTTGTAATGGGGGTCAAACCTACCAAATGTCCAGACTTAAAGGGAATGTACCCCTTTAGCTCCAGGTCCCTCGGCCCGTCCCCTTTCCTCATTGGTTGGCCTTCATTTTGGATGGATATAAAATGTAATATTTAAAAAAAAGTATGAATTTACACTAAACCTTCATCCAGCCTCTGAAATATTGTAAGAAATGCCCCCCAATGTGACCCCATATTTTGAGTATTCTGAGTATTGTGAGTTATAAACTTAGAGTATAGTACTAGGGCTGGGTATTCCCCTGCACATTAGGAGTATTCTTGATGATGGGAGTTATTGTTGTAGAGTATTAGGAGTATTGTTACTAATACCTGCAACCATTTCCCATTATATCATTACATAATAGGAGTAATATTGTGTATTGCAGCAGACTATTGGAGTATTGTCAGAGTATTTGAGTATTGTCAGTAGCATAGTATTCTGTCGAGGGGTTTTAGAAGTAATGTGTGTCTTGACCATGGCAGAGTGTATGGGTATTGGGAGTAATGCCAGATATTATGTGGTATTAGGAGTATTCTAAGTATAGTCAGTTATAAAATTGGAAAAAAATAATAAGTTTGGGTATTCAGCTGAGTATTAAGAGTATTCTCAGTGATACCAGTTATTGTTGTAGAGCATTAGGAGTATTGTTACTAATACTTGTTACTCTTGCAAGGTATCAGGGATCTTGCTAACTTTTCTTATTATGTCATTACAGAATAGAAGTAATATTGGGTATCACAGCATAGTATTGGCAGCAATGTAGCTTTGTGTAACGGGGTTTTAGAATTGTGCGCAATCACTGTGGCAGAGTATCAGGGGTATTGTGAGTAATGCCAGCTAATGTGTGATATTAGGAGTATTCTGAGTATTGTCAGTAAATGTAAAGGATTATTGCTGGGTTTCTCAGTTGGGTATTAAGAGTATTCTCAGTAATTTTAGTTATAGCCTGAGAGTTATTGTGAGTAATATATGATGCAGATGAGTATTACTAATACTACCTATCATCACACTACATATTAAGAGTAATGCCGGGTTTCTCGGCTGAGTACTAATAGTAGTCTCATTTATACTAGTTATAGTTTGGGAGTCTTATAAGTCTTGGAACGAATGTATATTGGATTGTTAGAGTATTTGGATGAGTATTACTAATACTGCCAATCATTACATTAGGCAATAGGGGTAATCACATCAGAGTATTAATTTCAGTAACACATGATTATGTGATTTTAGCAACAGGGAAGTAATATCAGTGATGCAAATTGTTTGTAAGTTTTAACAATTTAGTAACTAATAGCTGTCCCCGAGGCTGGGTATCAGAAGAATTCTGAGCATTGCCACTTAGAACATTACCACATAGTAATGCTGGGTATAGTAAGAGAGTAATTGGAGAATTTTTTTCTATTACAATTTTTTTTTAGGGGTATTAGAAGTATTTACAATTTTGGCCGTTTTACCAAACCGATATTAAGGATTTTCATTACCAGTATATTAGAGTATTGTAGTAATGCTGAGTCCTTCAGCTGATTATTAGGAATATTGACAAAGACATCAGGTATAGTATGAGAGTATGAGGAATATTGTGAGTTATACTTACTACTTTACTCTGTGTACCATGGAGTATTATTATTATTATTATTATTATTATTAATAAACAGGATTTATATAGCGCCAACATATTACGCAGCGCTGTACATTAAATAGGGAGTATTAGAAGTATTTCGAGTAATGCCACCTACTCTAATGGGATCTCGGGATCATTCTGAATATCGTTGTAATGCTGAGTCCTGCAGGAGAGTATTAGAAATAGAGTGATACCAGTTAAAGTTTGAGAGTAAGAGGAATATTGTGATTTATTACTTTAGCGGGGTAATCGGGGTATTTGGAGCACTGGCTGGGGTGACATTGGAGGATAAGAATAACTCTGTGTACCGTGGAGTATTGTTAGTAATGCCAGCTTCTCTAACCGGATATAAGGAGTATTCTGAGTATTGTGGGTAATGGTATTAGAGTATCTGAGTCTTTTAGCAGAATGTTAGGAATATTATTATAGTTTGACAGTATGAGGAATATCGTGATTTATACCTATGACTTATAGGTAGGTACATATAGAGGTATTTGGAGCACTGCTTGGTATGACATTGGAGGATAGGAGTAAGTCTGTGTACCATGGAGTATTAGGAGTATTTTGAGCATTCCACTAGAAAATAGGAGTAATTTTGAGTACCAGGGCTGGCTTTCGGGTGATGGTGGGGGAAACTGGGCATTCACTCCACTTTCCCCTGGGCCCCAGTTTACTGAGCAGCAAGGAGCTGGAATGCTCATTTGGGGGCCCCCACTTTTTATTGGCCCCAGGGCCCCTTATTATCTAAAACAGTCCCTTCTGAGTATTAGAAGTATTCGGAGTAACATCGGATTTATTAGTAGCAGTACGCTGAGTATGTTTTGTCCTCCGCTGGATTTCCCTTCCCTAAAATGATCCAGATGTGAATGGTCGGGATATGATCCAGGAAATCCTATACACTCTGCTTACATACTCCATCCTGCTATGTATGACGGCTCAGAGTCCTCACATAACATAGAATTACTGCTGAATCAGCTGAAACTTATATAAACCATTCATGGAAACATACTTCACCCTGGGGTATTACTGCACCACAGGGCACAGCAAGGGCAAGATATCGCCAACATATACCGGAGAGGAGTACAAAATCCAGATTATTTGGTCAGCAAATGTTCCACCAACAGAACAATATATAAGGGATCCTGCCAAATAAAGGTTCCTTCTGACCTTCCAATTATATAATGACCCCAGATATCCCCTGTGACGTCTTTTTGGGGGAAATGTATCATTGGGATTCCTCTATAATGCTCTGAGATCAAAGGAGCACCCCATCCAGAATAAATACATTACTTCTAGGTGCATGTAAGTGGGCGGAGTCATGGCTTCTCCAGCAATGAGATTTGTCTTCCTTATATTTAAATCTGACCTGGGTAGCCCCGCCCACATTTATGTGTTCACAGCCCAGACTGATACGGGATTGTATCTAATAGAAGATTAATAGTAAACCCAGCTGGGATAATGGGGGCCTCTTATAATGGGCGCAGTGGGTGTGCAGACCTGGCATGGTGGGCACCTCTCATATTGGCCACAGCAAGGGTGCAGACCCAGAAACTCAGTACAATTCTCCAGTTTTTTTACACCCCAAAGGTACCCTGTTGTTACCCGGGGTGGTAATTTACCACATTTTTAAGATGTTATGAATGAATCAAACTTTCCTAAAACTTCCCACAATATACAGCAACATAATATTGTTTTAAAGGAAGATTCACCTTTATCTTTCATCATTAGTCAGTGACTTTGCCTAGGCCAAGATGATGTCATCAGTCTGCTGCAGGCGGGAGGAAGCCTCAGTCTCTTCAGTGTCAGATTGCAACATTGTATTTTTGTAACAAGTCACAGTGTGGGAGGCTGCAGCAGAGGCTGATCTGTGTCAGACATTGTGTAGAGTTTTGTGTGAGAATTGCTTCCCAGTTTCTTCTTTCCATTGGTTCCACATCTGCCCTTTTATTATTATTATTATTATTATTATTATTATTATTAATAAAAAGGATTTATATAGTGCCAACATATTCTGTAGGGCTGTACATTAAATAGGGGTTACAAATGACGGACAGATATAGACAGTGACACAGGAGGAGGAGAGGACCCTACCCTGAAGAGCTTACAATCTAGAAGGTGGGGGAAGTAACACACAATAGGATATGGAATGGTGGCATTGGGTTTTGAGTTCTCCTTTAAATGAGCAGAAAGTAGGAGCAAGCTGAATGGGATGAGGAGACCATTCCAGAGAGTCGGGGCAGATCTTGGAGCCGTGCGTGTGATGAGGTTTTAGGCTCTTCCACTCGCCATCACAAACTGCTTGCTTTCCCCTTTTGATGATCATTTCAGTGAAATCTCCATTAGGACCCATTATCAGGGCGGATGGAGAAATGGGAGCAATCAGTCTCTGTTGGCGTGATTTAAGTGTTTCTGAAGCGTGATCCGGCCCGGCGTTCTCTTTTATGTGCCGCCTGCGTCTAGGGATTCTACATCTGAGTTCCGCTCAGTTAAAAGGCGACTGATATTTAATTCATGATCCCTGCGATGAATTCTCTGATCAGGTCGGTGGGAATGCGGAGAAGGTTGCATTGATGAAAGCGTTGGCCATGATGGATCAGAGAAGCTCGCAGACTTTAATCTCGGGGATGGCAGCGCGTTCACCGGGAGATTTAATAATAGAACACCCTGGCTGCTGCTTAGGGTGCTGATTACTGAGTGCACACGCTCCCTGCGGGATGCAATAACATGTCAATAGGGATCACAGGCCAACCAAATATCTTATTTATCTTCAGGAACTACAACACCCAGCATGCCCCAGAATCTATAGCAGCTACAACCTCATATAAATGTTTGTTTCTAAAAGCATGTGTATTCCTTATTAAATATCATTGCTCTCTGTGTATTTCTTGCAGATCTGTGCAATCATTAAGCATTAAACGTCTTTGTGCTGGAGCTTCCTGTAATACAGACCGGTCACTGCTGATCTGTCTCCTGGTGTCTGGTGCCTGGTCTTGGCTCCGCCCCACCTGTGGTCCTCTACAGGCAGCTTGTAGTGGGTGGAGACTGTTAGGCCACTCCCACTGGCCTGCTCTCTGCACAGGCTATGTACATGTCTGTGTACATGATGATGCTGCTGCTACTTTTACAAAATAATAACTTGATTTCCAAAGGCATTTGGTGCCAACAAAGTAGATTTATCCAGAATGGTGAAAATAAATCATTAGACAGCATAAGTAATGATGAAATAGGTGCCCCATATACAATCTTAAAAGGTATGCAGATATAAGGTTTATAATAAATATAAATTCACCAGAATTTGCAGCTCAGTTTAATAAAGTTGATAGTCAGACAATGGAGGCAGCGAGCCAAGCAGCAGCAATGGGGAATGTAGTGGCTGGGATAACAGACATTGCCAGTGCTTTGTATCCGGAATTGGTGACAGTAATCTCCCTGCAGCCAGTGCCAGCTTGTGTTTGTTCATCTCCCATGACATAATGACAACCAGGCTGAGGATTTGTCTTTGGAAAAGTTTCTGGGCTGTCAGTTCTCAGGAGCTTTGTGTGATTACAGAAGATGGCCACTAGGGGGAGTCACGTGTACCATGCATGCTATGACAGTGACAAGTGTGGACAACTTATTGTAGATAGGTAAGTGAATGTGGTCAGCATGGCAATGAGCGGGAATGTTGTAATAAAACATTTATTAGATGTAGGAGATATAGTTACTCTTTACAGGCCAGGTTCTCTTTTCTGCTTTACAGCATGGAGGTTGTGCTTTACTGCTGCTCTGGGCAAGGCAAGTCTATGAGTTACAGGACATTGCAAACAAACACTGTACTCTCCCTCTCCACTTTTCCCTTTTCTCTCTCTCTCTCTCTCTCTCTCTCTCTCTCTCTCTCTCTTTCTTTCTTTCTTCTCTCTCCTTTCTACTACCTCCCCACTGTCTTCTCTCTCTCTCTCTCTCTCCTTATTCCCCTTTCCCTTTTCTATTTCCCTTTCTTTTCCTCTTCCAGTTCTCTTTCTTCCGCTCTCCTTTCTTTTTTCTCTTTATCTTTCTTCCTCTCCTTCCATCTCTTCTCCTTGCTCTCTTTTTCCTCTGTTCTCTCTCTCTCTCCTTTTTGTCTCTCCCCTCCTAATGAAGGGGAGGCTGGAGGGCAGAATTCATAAAGTAAAAGCCAAAATGAAGATTTAATGAGGGGAAGGCTGGAGGGCAGTTTTAATGAAGGGGGGGTTGGGGGGCAATTTTAATGAAGGGAAGCCTGGAGGGCAGAATTAATAAAGTAAAAGCCAGAGGGCAGATTTATTGAAGGGAAGACTGGAGGGCAGTTTTAATGGAGGGGAGGTTGGAGGGCAATTTTAATGAAGGGAAGTCTGGAGGGCAGAATTAATAAAGTAAAAGCCAGAGGGCAGATTTATTGAAGGGGAGGCTAGGGGGGCAGATATAATGAAGGGGAGGCTAGGGGGGCAGATTTAATGAAGAGAAGGGACATAAGATTGTGAGCTCCTTTGAGGGACAGTTAGTGACATGACTTTGTACAGCGCTGCATAATATGATGGCGCTATATAAATAATAATATTAAGGGGAGGCCAGAAGGTAGATTTAGGCACCCAATCGGTGACAACGTTGGGTTTTGCCCCTCGGAGGGTGTTGGAGGGATCGTCCTCCCTACTTACACAAACTTTTCTGAAAGTGAATTCTGTGCAGGAACAGACAGGAGGATTCTTTCATCGAATAAAACGAGTTCAGTTCCCATGGACACAACATCCGAATAGAAGATAACGGGAATTATTTTAATTACATGAAGGTTGGTTGGTACATTGCGTCCCCGACAATTAGACGAGGATTGAATTATCCCAGGGATTGAAAAACGCCGTTTCTGTTTTTGTGGCCCCTCCTGGTTAATGAAGCCACTCGGAACGCTCAGGATAAGCCGGACAGATGGCGGTCGGTGAATTTGGCAGAAGAATCGCGGATTTATCCCGGGGATTTTACTAAAATCCTAAATATTGTTTCCAATATTCCAGCACTTCCTGTCTGTATGCACTCATTGCCCAGTCTGGGGGACTATAGGAAATCAGAGCCACCAGGGGATACACGTGACAACACGTGAGCACATTTGTGGGAGAGTTGTCACCCCATAACAGGAAGTCCCTGAACAAGAACTTTCATGGCGGATATGCCAGCCGTGTGTTCCAACAATTATATCATCTGGGACCACTGCAGCATCTGCACTCAATGTGATATGTAAGGGGGGAGGGGGGATCATGTGACCCGAGGCTGCAACACTGAAATAAAGCCTATTATATCCCAGAACAGTGCTGTCCAGCTTGTGGCCCCTGGAACAAAGACCCCAAAACTGCTTTAAAAACTGCCCCAGTCCATCTTACAAGCTGCCCAGTCCTGTTCACCAATCAGCCGCATACCAGGCCAAGGACCATGTGGGCCCAATGTGGCCCTCTATGTCTATGAAGCAGGACATTTTTCTTGTCCAATCAGAGTGTCCTGTTGGCCACCAAGGTATTCCCATTGGGCTGTAAAAAGGTAGCTGATTGGATAGCTAATAAGCCCGGCCCCTGAGGAACCCCGGAGTGAAACTATATAAGAGAAAGGGGCACATTTTGTGATTGAAAATGGTGACAACGGGAATTTGGATGTGCAGCTCCTAGACATCTATGATTAGAGGGATTGGGGGAACCCAAATCTTTCATCTGGCCCGGATTTGGAGGGATTGTTCCTTTTTTAGAACCAAACCCCTGTGTTCTATTTCTGGTGTCATCTGACAGATTACGGTCTGAAGCCGGTATGAAAAACTGAATGATGAACAATTTGTAATTGTGAGTTTAGCCAATCACCTTTGGTTTATTGTCTATAAAGTGGGCGTGTCAGGGGTGTGTCCTGTGCCCCGGTAAAAAACTTTTCTAATTCTGTTCAGCTGGATTTGTAATCCGTACTGCACAGACAGGTGGGTGACAACATTATTTCCTATATTACATTTGCAGCTTCCTGTGTCACCAGTAACATGATAATGCTTTGTTGGCTGATATGCAGGCAGGTGACAACAGAAGCTGCAATAGTGAATAGAGTTGTCACCCTGCTGGCTCCGTCCAGTGGAATGTAAATCACAGGACTTGCTGAACACAGTTGCTAATTTAAAATAAACTTGATTGCCTGTATTTTTTTTTTTTAAAGTGAACCTGTCAAATAATTTAGGTGTTGTAGGAATTTAAGGACCTTTGATACGCTGTATTAACCAGCAAAAAGCCTCTCTGTGTACCCTAAATATTTTGTTATTTGGGGTCTTATTTTTAATCTCCGCCCACTTGACTGCACCTCATCCAATCAGCAGCTAATGAAACGCTTTCACAGCTGGGCGGGGCTTAGGAGTCAGACTTCTTGCAGCAAATCAGAGAGGCCCACAGAGAGGGAGGGGACTTTTCATTTTATACTTTAGCATGGCTGACTGGTTTGCAGCTCCCTCATTGGGCCCTATTATTTAGGATCATCATTGCAAACATCTGATTGGTGGGTTATGTTTTTTGTTTTGCAGTGCACCAGAGACGGCGAATGCTGCGACGGGCAGCTGTGCATCTGGGGCCAGTGCAAGAAATCCAAGAGAGGAGAGAGCGGCGCCATTTGTGAGAAGCAGAGCGACTGCGCCCCCAGCCTGTGCTGCGCCGTACATTCCAGTAACTATCTGCCCCCAATATAAGAAGTCATTGGGCTGATTTATTAAATCAAGGCTGGAGAAGATACATTTTCATCAGTCAATCTGGGTGATCTAGCAAACCTGGAATGGATCTGGTCCAGGATTGAAAACAATTACTAACAATTAGCAAATGGCTTTAAAGAAATCCATTCCAGGTTTGCTGGATCACCCAGCTTCACTGATGAAAGTGTATCCTCTCCAGCCATGGATGTGTGCACAGATGCGTGTAAATAAGTATGAGCACATACCTGTTCATATCTCTTCTTACAGGTGTGCACAGGAGCATGAGCACATACCTAACCCTGTGCATGCACTTTCAGGTTTCCTATATTCCATCTTTGCTTTTTACAGTGATCTCATAAATAAAACATCACCACATATCATTCATCCAAGTTCAAAATCCAAGAGGCTATATTTATAAATCATTCACCCAGTCAATTCCTCTAAAATTCACTCAATGATGATCGAAGCTCTCTGCAGGTCTCCTATTAAAACAATGACTCGTTCTGCCACCTAGTGGCCAATCGTCAAAAGTGCACAGCTCAATAGGAAATGAATAGGAAAGAAACAAAATTTATTAGTGAATTGAGGGAATAGTTTATAAATAGAGCCCAAGTTGTTCAAGTGATGTGACCACATGTTAACACTTAGAATTTAGAATTACTTATCTATACATTAGTATATATTTCTAACAAATAGGGATCTTTGGTTTGCACATACAGCAAAATAAGGTATTTGCCAACTAGACAATAGTATGTGATTCCTGCCCAGCTGATCCTTACTGCAATGTGCAGAATGCCAAATATTTCTTGCTGATAGCATACAAAAATGGACATATAGTACCAATACAGGGCAGAAAGACAAAGCTGGACTAAGGTCATTGAGTGGCATTAAGAAATGGAAAGATATCTGTGCTCAAATCCAAGTAGCTTAAATATATATCAAAGGTAAGGTGCTATAGACCACATAATCACATGTTCAATGCTGAAATCTGCTGCAATAAACAAAAAAAATGGTAAAAAATGCCTCTCCTGTGTCCTGCTCCATGGATGGAAGCACAGTTCAAGTTGCATTAATTGTGAGGCTCTTTCTGAATGTTAACCTCCCAGCCAGATCATTTCCAATGGAAGACGGCAATGGTTCACCCGCAGGAATCGGCTCCGATCTTAACCAAGACGAAGGAGATATGGAATTTCCTCCGGAACCTCAATTTGTGGATTATATCTAGAGGACTTATTCATTAATAATAAAGCTCAGGAGGGTGCGGGTTAAGGAACTGACCACAGAACTGGAAAAACATAATTTCATCATGACAAACCTGGAATGCTTTGGTTGGCATGACACATACACAGGGATTGATCTCTATTCACGCTATCAGATGACCGATCCTTGATAAGCCATCAAACGCACACAGTACTAGGAGCTTATAGTGAAATCTGGTGAAAATTGCTCCAGGTATAACGTTTTGTAATTCACTCAGTTAAATGATACATCGGGGGCCATAAATAAAACTACTTTACAAAAACCTGAACAAGGGAAACCTTTTCCTCTGCACATTCATTTCTGTTTCTTCCTCTGATGCGTTTCAGGTCCCATTGGGGCTCAGTCATAGAGTTCTCATTATAATCCCCAGGAGGGAGCGAAATGCGTCATAGAAGAAACAAGGAGAACAAAAAACATTTTCTGGAGGAAGAAGCATTGTGTGGCTCCTCGTTGTTTCTATGGGGGTGATAGAACTCATAGTATCGCTATCGCTCCATCATGGGGATCTCAGGGGACGCTTCAGGGAAATATCCATAATGTGCAGAAATTGTCAATCGGATGTCAATCTGGAACAATAAACCTTTAATATATGGAAAATAAATTGCTGCCCAGCAGATTTAGGACTAGGCCAGCCTCCCAGGGACTACAAGTCTCAGCATACATTGCCTATCTGTATTTACAGGCAAGGTTGGGTTTGTAACTAGGTATTGGCTGCCAATCACTGCCACAGGATATTCTCTATGACATGTTGTTTGTTCATAGAAAAGAACGTGTATCTGTTCTTTGACCCCATTTACTAACTAGCTGGTACCTCCCAGTATAGGGGAACATGCAACTCATTCCCTCTTAGATTGTAAGCTCTTCTGGGCAGGGTCCTCTCCTCCTCCTGTGTCATTGTCTGTACCTCTCTGTTATTTGCAACCCCTATTTAATATACAGCGCTGCATAATATGTTGGCGCTACATATATATGGTTTGATAATATTAATTGTTGTTGCACATGATGGCACCTGGACTAACATATAAAGGGTAGAGGTAGTTCACAGACCTGTGTGATTCCAGATTATACAGGGCTTCTTTTCCTAGCTCCCAGGGGCAAACAAAGTCTTGGAGGTAAGTAAAATGTACAGTCGTGGTGGTGGTGGTAGGGATAGAGGGAGGGGGTGAGCACAGGGGCCCTTTAAATTGGTGCAGAAAGTCACGTCCGAGTTCCTATAGGCAGGACATATGCATAGAGGCCTGCAATGACCAATAGGATGATTGTAAATTGGACCAAATAGAGAAAGATGTAACCAATCAGAATCAGCTTTGCCAAATACTGGGACCAAAATGCTGAATGACCCACATTTACAAAATAAAACCCTCTGCTCCCCTTACATCATTTGTTTTTTATTTGATCTTTTTTTGGTTTTGATCAATTTGGTAAATGTAACAGAAAAAAATAGTCATACCCATCGTAAAATGCCTCTCTGCTCATCACTGCCCCCTAGGAAAGAATCACAATTCAAGGTGAGAGGCTAAATGGGTGTATCTGCCTGACCACCAAGCCCCCGCCATGGCCTTTGTCTCCAGGTATGGCAGGAGGCATGCTCTGTTCACATACAGAGTGTGCCTTTAACATTCCTTTATCTCCATCTTGTTGGATTCACCCTCTTGATTACAATTTTAGTATAGCGCCATCTAATGGTGAGCAGACTCAGGCTTGTACAACGTCGCTCTCTGCTGGATGGAAATGCAATAATTCAAGTGTCTAATTTATATTTTAATTCATTGTTTGCACGTGTCACGTGATAAATATTTGGGCAAAATACAAAATTATCTATTTAATGTTCTCATGACTCTTATAGAATATTTTAATCTTTTATCAACAACGGGTCCTTTCTGCACCTAAAAATATTTGCTCCAAGAAAGGAAAGTATTTAATTTTCACATACAAGAATCAACATATTAAAATTAATAACTGATTAAAATGTATTCTGTTTTTTTTTTGTTACTCGTAGATCTTATTCTATCAATGTTTGCAGTATTTTGTATGTCATTGTCAGTTCTCAGCAAAGAACTTCCCAGGTTCTTTTAGCTGGGCGCACCACCCGGCTGTTCCTGAGCAGTTGGTTCACAATACAGGAAGTCACTGCTACCCGCCTACAGCTTCTTCCCACTCCACATAAAAAAAAGTGTCTAGGGAGAATATCGAGGGGTTTTATTTTATTTGCCCATCAACAGTTTTGACTTTTACAGTTCAGTAACACGGGTCCTGTCCCTCCCCCCATCGCCTATGACTGGACAGTAAAAGGAGAAGTAGCAGGTCTATCTACTACTCCTCCTGCTCTCTCCTTCAGTCAGTGTCCTCTTTACACTAGAGCTAAATTGACTGGCTCATAATGCTGCTTTTTTCTCCTCTGGTCTAAGCTCAGCTGTACAGGGACAGCAACTGGCTGAAACCAAGACAGTTTCTCTAGCTGGTCAACAGAGACTGCATGTTTTTGGAAGGTGGGATAAAATCCACACAAACGGGGAGAACCTGCAAACTCCATGCAGATTTCTTCAGGGCTCTTCCCAGCCGGATGGTGACCTACAAACGCAATACAAGCAAGGATTATAACCAAGCCTTTTCCCTTTACAACACACACAAACACATACATACATATATATATATATATATGAAACATACGGGGATGGTTATAAAAAAGGTGTCTGCTACCATCACATGACCAGCGTTGCAATAGAAAACACCACACCCCTACCCCTGCACCTCGAAGTACTTAAAGGGAGTGATTTTACGATAGTCACGAGATCTGCGAGGGATCATTTCAAATATGGAGATGCAATAGTCTAATAGAATGCCGGGGATGCCACATTCTTTTCATCAGTCAGCTTGTTCAACTTCAAGCTCTCTGCAGACTTCTCGCCTCCTATTGTGATACTTCCCTTACCGCCTGGATTGAAAGCTCTTCGGGGCAGGGTCCTCTGCTCCTCCTGTGTCACTGTTTGTATCTGTCATTTGCAACCCCTAATCAATGTATAGTGTGGCGTAATATGTTTGCGCTATATAAATTCTCTTTACTATTAATTAAAGTAGCAGGAGATAAAGTCTGATTAAATCCAAAGTATAAAGTAAGTATATATAAGTACTACTGCAATGGATAGAAGAGAAGATAACTTTTTGTGGCTGCGCAGAGAATGAAATGACAACCAGAGCCATCGATTTAATTTCTTACCTTGTTGTCGTCACAAAAGGAGGACAGCGTCTCGTTCAGGCGCACGCTTTCAAACTCCTGATTGCTGGCGTAAACCCGGAAGACTTTAAAATGGGAGGAGGGCACCCCCACAAAAGGCTCCAGCTGCTGTTTGAAAGCAGAGAGGGTGATTCTTTTATCTACATTCACCACTAAACCTGCAGAGAGATGAACTGGGTCAGAACATCGAGAACAGACTGTAGGCTTCACATATCCATTCACAACAGCAACACACTGATCAGCTGACTCAAAAAGCCCATCAAACAAGAATAAAATCATGTAAATGTTTTAGTATCATTCATTTTTGATACTTGTGAGATCATCCAGGGGAATTCAAAGAGCCATTTCTATTTTTTAAGGCAACTCAAAAGGCAATAGATGCAGTAAAATAAAAATCTTTGTCAATATCTAATTGATTGCTATAATATGAATGCAAAGGAACAAAAAATATAATATACTGCAGAATACCAGTTATGGTATTGGTGTGGTGGTGGTTGCATTTTTCTTTTATCACACCTTTATTTTTAATTGGCAATTGATCCTGCAAATACCAGATCACAGGTTGATGGCTGATGGCAACTAGAAGTAGATCACTGCAGACTTCAGGATCTGGTGGTAAAGTTCTGGGGTGTGCAATGTGTCTGAATTTTCTATTGGGAAAAATAACTAGAAAAAGAGTTTTATCTGACTTGTTTGTATTTATACAGTAGGCTACACAAAATATATTGTGTAAGAGTAGGATACAAAGACTGAAATGTGCAGAAGCAAGACCTCTTTGAAAAGGAAATACTAACACCTGAGACTCGTGGATTACGAAGAAATAAACCCCAGAATGCAAAAGCTTAAATTGCAAATGTAATCATTTTCAACCAAGCATTCTAGGGTATGCATCGAATGGTTTCCTGTACCACAAGCAATAGAATTTTAAGAAAGCAGAGTTTCCCTTTGAACTGTCTGGTAATTGTTTCTAGTGTGGGGGAAAAACTGTACTGGTTGTTATATTGTTTCAAAGCTTTTCCCAACCACTTCTAGAATTCTAAGAACAAGCCAACATTGTCTACCTTACAAGAAAGAGTCCAACTGAAAGATAATAAATATTACTAGATATACTATGACCTGGATAAATAAGAATCTTCACAGGCTGCTAACTTGGTGGACCTCAACTTGTGACAACATGACAACCAAGTTCCCCATCTATTATCTTTATATGTTGGATGAGAAGAGTCACAGATCTGCATGTTTCTGATACATGTCCATTACTGCAGCATGCCAGTCAGCCTGCTGCAATGTGTTCTTGGTTGCAGTGAAGGAGCTGCTCATTGTTTATTCAGCCTAATACACTTGTATAAAAAAATATACAAATTCAACAAAATTGCGAATTCAAGTTAAAATATAGGAGGAATCAATTACAAAAAGTGATGCATTGGTCCTTGATAGACCATATCAGTTTCCTAGTTAGGTGCTGCAGCAAGCTTGCAGAGTGTCATGGCCAAGGTCAAATAAACGAAGACCTCAGATGAGCGTCGACCAGTATATTAAATCTGGCATTCCTCCATTTTCAGACCTTGGTTTATTGTTGTGAAGCTGGCAGACTGTAAGCTTTCTATCCGAACTGATTCTGGTCATGTTACATGAGCTACGAGGGTAGTCTGGGGTACAAGGCTTTCTTCTCACTGCATGCCCAACACTGCATTGGTCTCATGCCTGGAAATGGGAGCGATGTGACAGTCAGCAGCAGCATGCAGATTCTGATCAATGTGGAGATTTGAATAGGAAATCTGAATGTCTTTAATACATTCTAAGGTCAGTTTTAGGGAAAAGCCAATTAACCTATCTGCATGTTTTTAGAATGTGGGAGGAAACCGAAGTACCTAAAGGAAACCCACACAAACATGGGGAGAACCTGCAAACTCCATGCAGATAGTGTCCTGGCTGGGATTCGAACCTGGGACCCAGCACTGCAAAGGCCAGAGTGCCAACCTCTGAGCCAACCGTGCTAAATGGTGAATTCTTACGCGTATGAATTGCTCTGAGGTCTGCATGATCAGGGATTTGGAAAGGGGATCTGTATGTCATTGGACTGGTATGGGGTCTGCATAAGAGTCCTGTATGTTAGGTATTCGTTTAAATCCACAGGAGATTCAAAACTGGAGTTTCTCAACCTTTGAATTAAATCTTAAATTGCGGTTGATTTTGTACACTGCAAATAGAAATTGTACTTGCAATATTGTGTAAATTAAGCAATGCCCCACAAAACCTTTTTGCTACCTTCTAAATTCTCTACGGAAAAACAATCTCACCTCTGTGATGCTGTAAAAGAAAAGTCCACTATGCTATAAAACTAATAGCAGGAGATTTGTCTTTATGGTTTTTTACACCACAGAAAATGCAGATCACTTTAGAATGATTCATCGCCTAGCTGCACATAGAGAGTTCATTATAGTAAACTGTAAAGGGTTCTCCATTCTTAATATGAAGAAGGCAGACATTAAAAACACACAAAAAGAAATTTGTTTGGTTTCCTAAGATTCAGCAAAAAATGAATTCCAGATGGTTTGTGAGCTGGCAAGGCTTAGAACCAGTCAGGTTTACATTGTCTTCTATGAAAGAATGTTCCGCACTTCCTGTCCATGGAAGAGTGGAACAAGAAGTGAAGGAAAATCCTCCCAACTGGGACATGGACAGTAGTGAAAACCTGGCAAAGGTTTCAAGCTTTCCCAGTTTTATCTAGTACTTGGATGTAACATATAATGTGTTCTGGTCTATCAGGTACAGCACTGCATCCTGGGAGGTCATATGCTGCCATATACCTGAAAGCAACAGGTATGTAGCAAGGGATCAATCACAGGAGGTAGCGGGAGTGCACATGGCTCCATTATGTCTTTTTAAACCCCAAGCCACGAACTGGTGCATATACAGGGCTGAGGACAGTCTCGACATCCTTACGTGACAGTGATCTCTGCCCAAGCAACTTGAGAGGAGGGGGCAATGAGTCACATGATCCCCAGTAAAGGGGGGTAGTGGGCATGTGTGCTGCTGGTGGGCATTAAAAGGAAAATGTTGCTTTGTTCTGCACATAAAAACACATTATGATACAAACAATTCAATTTTTAGGAGCTCCTTTCTCCAACAATGATGCTTAAACTTAGAAATACGTACATTTTTCCCCAGATCCTTCTTCCCCAGAATGCATTTCTGCTTTGAAATACATGAACTGGGCCTCTTCTCGACTTTTACCGCTCTCGTCGTACTCGCTATCCGTCCCAGAATCCTCCTCGGCTGTATCCCAGGTTTCCTTCTTGCCTTCATTGGCTTTGGATCGGCGGCTGCTGGTGATGCTGTGGGAGTCGAGCCCATTGGCTAGTGGTATGGGGGCATTGTCTGCATTACACAGGGTGTCGCTGCTATGGCTTGATCTAAGAATATCGCTGTCCACGGAACTAGTACTCCGGTCGTTATTAATATCAGAGTCTGATCGCTCTTCCGACTGGAAATTGTTCTCCGAGTCAGCAGGGAGAATCCGGTTCTCCAGTTCTCTGTTGTCGGCTGACCCTGAGGAATCCGCCTCATTTAGCGGAGAGTCAATGTTTTCAAAGTCACTGCCCTCTGTACTTTTACTGCTGTCACCATTACCCCCTTCCTCTTGTTGCTGGAGGGACAGAGACTTGAGTTTTTCAGTGCTTTCCTCCAAAATGGCATCCACAGATTTTCCACTGCCTTCCCCCCTTTCACAGAATGCTGCCTGGCTTTCCAAGTCCCCGCAAGATTTTGCACGGGAAGAAAGCTGAGGGACGTGCTCCGGGAGGGACACAAACAGTCTAATTGTGTTTGCATTACGATCAAGGAGCTTCCACAGGTGAGAATCAGGAAACGGCAGCTGGTAGTCTGTGCTGTCCGAGCTCTCCACAAACACCTAAACGATAAAAGTAACAATCAGACAAAATGATAATAGGGCGTACAAAAGGCTAGATGCTATGTAAACCTCCCCAATGAACTTTATTAATTTGGTATGCCAAACACACCTCTATAGTCTTTAGTCATATCTGTTTGATAAGTGCAAAAATACCTGCTGCCCCTGCTAAAAAAAACAGTGAGATGGTTTCATTCTGTGGACTACTACACCTTCCTCTATGGTAAAGAGATGAGGAGAGGGGGTGATCTCCCAACACATTTCTCTTCCATAGATAAAGTATAGTGAATGTGTGTTGTCACCCTAGAGCAATAAAATGTGCTACTGGCATGATAAGGCACAACTGCAATATAATTAGGAGATTTTGTTTAATACTGATCCCCAGCTTTGCCTTTTCCCCTCACCTGACCCCTCCAGCTAACTAATCACTGGCCTTTTCCACTCACCTAATGCTACAATCACGTGACATCTCAGTGCGGGTCAACCTTTGAAAAGTGGAGTAAGCCATTGTGAAAATTTGCCTCTGTGCAGAAGCTTATTGACTGACAAACAGTCAATTGCTATGCACAGGGGGACCAGTCTTGTTTGTGCCCCTTCCAGTAATTTTCTTTAGGCAGCCTGTCTGCTTTCTGCACAGGCCATGTACAGCACACTAAGGATGTCACTATCTGTTTTTTTCTTGGGAATCAGTGGACCTCTGCAACAGACATTTTTTCATGTTTTCTGCTATTAAAAATGTAGTAGAGTAGGTAAATAAGTTAGTAAAAATATCAGTGGCTCAGCTAAAAAAAATATAGCAAAAATCTAGCAGTGAGTGAGAATTGTTCTGAGAAGTGTTGAGTTAGAAGTGTTCTGTACTCCAGAAAGAAGGAGAATGAAAGGAAAGAAAAAGCAGGGCTGACAACACTGCTAGGGATTTCAGTGCAGCAGTGGCAACGTCAGTGCATGTCAGAGATGTACCGAGTATGTGGAGTTTTATTTCTTTTACCCAGACACATACTTAAGGTCGTGGGATTATGTACCTTAAACTCCGTTCCATAAAGCAGAAGCAGACTAGAAGTTAGGACATCCTAACATATCTAAAAGACCTCACCTTATTGGTTCTGAAGAATCCTTCCGCCTTGAGCATTCTAGTGGGGATACTGAGCAGCCGTAGGTCATTGTAGCAGCGTTCCAAAACAACGCGCATAGGATCCAAAGGCAAGCCTACAGTCTACCACACACGGAGACAAGATAAAAACTTGAGAAATAAAAAAACTCACTGCAAACCACAACATAGAAAAACCCACACAATATCCAAATATTGAAGATAAGGACGAGGACAGTCCCTCCAAATCACTGCACCACACTCTAGTATACAGTAAAAAGACGATATAAGTCAATCAAAAATTGTACATCTTTGGTAGGTAATTAGTGAAGACACAAGGAGGGTTACTTCGCCAGTACTGACCTTAGAGATGAGCTGCCTGAATTCCTGGTTTGTCTGGTTTAGATAAGCGCGGACGCTGACTGGTGGGTAAAACGTCTCTGTCTTCAGATCCACTACATACAGCTTCACCATCACCTCTGCACAATCACAAAAAAATATTTGAAATATTCAGCATGAGTGACATTGCAAAATATCAAAAATCAAATACTAACTAAAATGGTCTACGTAATTGAAAAAGATGACTTACAGTCAAATAAAGGCCTCTGGATAGATTACTTTAATGTAATCAGGCTGCATATACAGTAACTAATTTGATCTTCAGCAGAAAGATGTTGCACCAGGGAATAAAATGCATCTTGTCATAGATGTCAGGGTGACGATATATTGATAATATCATGTTTCTACATCCTATGTGAAGACTAGAGCTGTTAGAGACTGGTGGGTTGAGAGCTTCAAGTGTATACATGTGCACACTCCCAAACAAGAGTAAATGTTCCCCCAAAACAGGGTGTTCTTCCAGGGAATGTTAATTTATACATTACAGAGACCTGCCTATTTAGAATGCATCTGTTTTTGTTTTTTTAGGATATTTTGCAACTTTTGCGGACTTGCAAAAACTTGGTAAAAATGTCCATGTTGTTCTGACATTGCAGCCATGCATGGCTAAGATTCACTATCAACTAAAACAGACATTCATGGAATAGAATCCTGGCCATGGTCCAGGCCTGACAAACAAAGGTAGCACATCACACAGGTTACTCACCACCTGGTTTGTAGGACTGGAACACCTGGTCCGGCCGTTTAGTTTCAAGAAGCAGATCGAACATGTAGGCAGTTTTGACTCCACCCAGCAGCAGTCCCATTGGTCGGTCTTCTTCATCTTCATACGATCGCTCCAGGTAATCATGAAATTCATCATATTTCACTAACCGACAGCAATCCAGAGGAATGACCCCTTCCAAATCCATGATCTGAAATAAACAATAGCAAATGAAATATTGGTGATGTACACAAACACATCATTATTAGAGGAACAGTACAGACCCTTTAAACAAAATAACCAATAATGGAGTCAAATGTCCCAGATTTCCAGAGTCTTCAAGATGTGTCTATCCTGACAAAACATTGGCTCCATTGGCACAATCCTTTACAATTACTCCAGTCTACTACAGTGGTCATGTAATTGTAATATATATTTACTTTCTTCATAGCTTGGTGTCAGAAGGACAGAGCAAAATTAGAAAAAATAGCTCTTTAATCTACTTTTTCTACTCTCACTGTGCAGTTACAAGGTACTGTTGGAAAGGAGACCTGTATTTGTTTTTCAGTTGCAGCAGAGAAAAATCTAGGTCTCCTAGTTTGTGCTGTGTGGCAAAGCTGATTCTCAGAACTGTGTGATAAATTCAACTTTTTTGGTAAAAAAAATCTTTGTATTTAGAATGCAGTGTTGAAACAGTCCTTATAATACACAGAGTTCCACTATAAAATAGAAGTATGAATTGAAATCACTCAGTTATCATCTACAAAGTGCTGTACCTTCCATGCAATCTCTGTGGCCTCATTCATGGTCTTATCCTTGTGTACCTCCAGCTTATTTTCTATCAGGATCTGTTTGACCGGATGCATGCAGAAGAGCTTCAGCTGTAAACACAACAGGGACAATTAAAATGGATGGCGGCAACACGGCTGTGATGACTGGGGGATAAAAGCACAGAAGGGGCCCGTACTTTACAAGTATTGCGCTCAAGCTCTCGCTGGCGTTTCTCCTCCTCCTCCAGTTCCTTCTCCTTCTCCATCAAGTGCTTAATGTGCTCTGGAAAATCGCTCACCTCCACAAACTCTGCAACAGGAATGAAAGCAAACTTAAGATGCAATGTCTTGTTATACCATTCATCTCTACTTTAAGCAGCACAGGTAGAACAGCACCAGTGAAGCTTATACAAACACAATGTGAATAAAGAAGATTTAGGGAAAAGATAATCTAAAAAAACAGCCTCTTCTGCAGTAATAATAATAATAATAATACCACTTTTAAGCCAGCATGGGTCCCTGTAGTATTGCTTTTCTACCACTAGATGTCACTGAGTTTTGAGTTAAATGACTACCAGTAGTTAATCTACTTAAAGTAAACCCAGATAGTCATAGACCCACCCCCTGGGGATGGCATAATTCCAAAGCCTGGGTGCATAGTAATACTAGACTGAGCTATGTGAAGCAAGAAGTCAAGGTATGTAAAATGTTATGTTATTTTGGAAAAGATGGGAGGGTGGAGCAGATTTTAGAATTCAGATTTAAAAGAAAACTTCACTGAAAGAGAAAAAAGCTAAAAAAGATAACAAAGCATCCCGAAAATGTCAAATGACCATGGACGTTAGGCCCTTCTGCTCTAGCCTAATAAGCCATGTTCTTCCATGCATTCTGGGGGGTAACATCCTTAAATACCAGACTCCATGACGTGAATTGTGCAGAAAGTGGTCTACCAGGCTGTTTAGAATATGGCACTAAAAGACAATCTGCTTTAGGCAGCATCTACCTCATAGTGAAGCCATGTGCTTTTTAGGCCTCCTAGGAGCTGACGCTGCTAGGAGTTACAATAGTCCAATTCCCTGTACATCCTACACAGTATACATTTATCCCCAAACCTTACTAAGGGAACAAGGTCTGGCTTGGGGGAAGGTGTTGGCTAATGTGCAGGAAAAAAGACTGAGGAATCCATGAGGATGACTCCTTCTCTTTAAAATTTTCTGACACTGGTATCCTTAAAGATGACTTGAGAAATCTACTTTTAAGTGAAATGTCCCCTTTCATAGGTGTTAAGTTCCTATTCCAAAAAGATGCTTGGCGTTGAATGCATCTTCAGCCTCCGTATTTCTGTACTCCAGCTGTCAGCCAAACTTCCTGCATCCAATTCTTCACACAGATACCTCCAGACAAGCAACCTAACAAACCCCTTCCCACAAGGCAG
>NC_092866.1:62246000-62271913 GCF_032062135.1 Pyxicephalus adspersus | reverse complement strand
CCACAAAGAACACCAAGACTCAAGTAAGAATACACATAAGTATATTAAGTTTTGGTTAAAGCTCTAAATTAATGTCAATAGAGCCAGCCATGCTGTGGACAAGAATATTTTATAGAGAGGGTAACTCCAAGGAGACCAAAATCGGATATTTATCATGAGGCTGCACTACCTCAGCTAAAGTAACATTTGTTATAATACTAACTTGTAGAGAGCGTTACGGAACTCCGGCGTCATATACAGTGTCTGCAACAGGCTGTTCAGGTAACAGGTCATAGCCTGATTTACTAAACCCACGTAACCTGGAAGATGAGAGATGAAACTGTAAGACATCACAAAACTAGAACAAGAATTTTTTTATGGAGTGGAATTGCAGAACTCGGTAAGGGCTCTCATACCAGTGTCTGATTTGTGTAGCAGTGATGAATAGGAGTAGTTCTGACTAACGTAGTCACTCGTGCAGCCCACAGAGCCGTCCTTGGGAAGGGGTCCGATGAACTTCTCCTGTGTGCTGTCATCGAGACCGCTGCTGTCTGCTGTGCCAGATTCATCCTGAAACAGATCAGAGTTCAAAATATAACTCTACAAAGATAAGTCTGCAATCCCTTTTTTAATAAATGGGAGGGAATGTTTTAAAGCTGAACTCCAGACAGATATAAGTAAATAAATGTAGCTCTATATATTATTGGTAAAATAAATGCTGTGAAAGTACCTAATTCTGACCTGGTATCAGGCTCCTGCAGTACAGAACACAGACTAAAAGGAGAATTCATGCAAAGAGCCAAATCAGTTCAGTGCGCATGTGCTTGCAAGTAGCATGCTGATAGGAAAGTGCATAATGACATAAAACCTCATTGTTCTGCTGCTACTCATAAAAGCAGAGAAAAATCTTAGAACTGTATAGAAGTTCAAAACCATTGGAAGGCAAAGTACACCCCTTAGATCTACTTTATTTGTGTATTTAGTTTTATTATCTTTTATAATGACAGCTGGCTTTAAGTTGGCTTCTGAGAACAAATCCTCTGCAGTTCTGATTAATCAGACTCACGATAGTGGTGGTGCTGCTCTCTTAGGATCCCTGTACATGGCACCCCTTACATTTGAGGTAGAGGTTATACATCTCTGCTGTGATATAATAGAGACAGGAGGGATCTTACCGATGTCAGCTGCGGCTGCTCCCCGTTCTTATCTGTTAACTGGAGGAAATTCTTCTTCCCTGCCTCAAAGCCAGCATCCAGTAGAGAGTGATCCGGGCTGGGATCCAGCTCAGTCTGAAAAAGACGAAAGCAACTGGACATGAAAAAAGATGAACGCCTTCCCGCCATCTGCTGCCATTTTTTTTTTTAGAGACAAACCATGCTGGGTGATATTAAAAGATCAGCGAATTAAAGGTTTAAGAAAAAAAAAATGTAAATGCAAATAAAATATCTCTCTACCTTTATGCTATAAATAAAATTTCCACGCTTGCATTATCTTTCAAAGCATGTACAATCCTGCACCAGCCGATTCCCCAACGACCCGCTACTGGTATTTGAGGTCTACGCACTACCCCCACGTAAACTCAGAGGGGGAACTGATTCCAGCAGGTATAAAGATCTACCCAGCAATAGGCTGCTCCCACTATTCAGATGATGTTGAATTTAGTTTAGTCTAAATTAATTAGCTATTCAGAAAACCAAGAGGAAAAGTTCATCCTGATTGACTTGTCTGTGGTGCAGATGTCACAGCTCTCTAGGAGATCCCCACTCTGCTGACCATCGTTCTTCCTTTACTGCATCCAGCTGCCATTTTTTTCCCTAGGTAAACAATGCTCACACACAAATTCCCCTTATCGAAAAAAAAGCACAATTCCTCCAAGCCACCATCTTTCATTGACTCCTGGTCCAAGTGGGGTGCTTAAGTGCCAATTTTAGGCACATCCAAAGGTAGTCAGGGATCAGCACGGGACACGGCCCAATATGCAGCTAGGCCTCTGTAAGCTAACAGGGTTTGTTAGCATCTGGAAACTCTGGACATAATGAATAACTATGTCTATGTAATATACATTGTTCATACGTATATTGGTGACTGTAATGTACCCCTATACAAAGTGTTTATGTGGTTAACCTTTGACGTGAAAATGTGACATTATAGCTCCCAAACTAGTTTAGAATATTAGCAACTATCAGGTAAATTATGTGGAACAGACCCATTACCATCTTCACCAGACAACCTATACCCACCATGTCTCCCGTCCCGGGTGCATTCCCCCATTTCAGGCTGAAGGTGCCGCTCACGTAGCCCACTTTACCAGCCACATCCTGGAAGAGCTGGCGCACGGAGGTGGAGGCCGGGAGGTTCAGAGTGATGCGTTCATTGATGGTCTTGCAGTTGGTGGTATCGTGTACTATACACAGCACTCGCGGCTCGTCAGCAGCATTCTCTATCTGCAAGAAACAATCAAAGGCAGAGGTCAGAAGTGAACAATGAGGTGTGACAGCGCCTTGCACTTGCTGCTTTGCGTCATGACAAAACAGAAACATGCCATTTATTATATTGCTCTCATTAAGCTCCCACCATGAGCTGAAAATCGTCTCCCAGTGATGTAAGCAGGAGAGGTGGTTTGGTGCCAGGTTGGTGTAATTAGTGGTCTGCCATGCTGCCCTCCGACCTGAGAGTTTGCGCTCCTTACTGATGAGAGAGCTTTAGCACCCAAAGTTCCATAGTTCTAGAGTTGCAGAGTGACTGCTGCTTACACAAATTTTTTCAAACTTCCAAGCAATTGTATTAGGGATAAACGATAAAGAACATGCAAATATACTATTAACATACTTGTGCAATGCTAAGCAAACATGTGCAAAGCGCTGTAACCTCCAGCCAATCAGAAACTATCTTTTGCAATCTGACTTTGCCTACTGTTATGAATCTTGTCTGACCATCCAATGAGGCCCAGAGTGATATTAGGGCAGCACAATCCATATATAATGAAGGGTTAGTATTCAACACCGTGCAAAACAGACACCATGCTACTTTTAACTGCAGCAACACACGGAAATCTGCCTGGCACACCACAACCTGAATACCTGAGAGAATTTCTTCTTCATTTCATTAAAGATACTCTGTCTGCAACTCCAAAACAACCCCTGGGATAGAGACGAGGGCGGTCAGATATTGTACAGACAAAAATGTATATTCAAGGGGAGGACAGAGGCGGATATGAGGATCAATTTCACTCAGACATGTATATGTGGTATAAAATCTATTGGCCGGATTAGTACACTCTGTCAGTTTGCAGGATAAGGGATTCTCTTAATAGGCCACCCCCTACCGATAAAAATAAATCTTTCCCCCTACAGTACTACAGAGCTCCATTCCTTCAGTTATGGGGATGAGAAGAAGAAGTGTTTTCTAGTGCAGCAGAGCAGTCAGGCAGGCCTGACAACACTGCAACTAATTTCATAGCAGCAAAGACAGATATGTCGGTTTAATACAAGTTAGGAGCTCACTAGATTTTTGGCAAATCGGTGGGTACTCCTAGGCTATAGATCACCGGTGCTTGCTATGGGCCCCCATGGTGATCGGTGGTGTGTCCTCAAACACCCTTTTTCCCACTTTGGTAGCTGGCGAAGAGTTTGTCTATTGTAATGAACAGAAGCAGACACAGCCAACAATGGGCCCCTGTGCTGAACTGAATCCGTAGGGACTGGGAAGGCTGCCGGGCCCTTGTGCCCTGGCACACTTTGCACCTCACTGTGCTTGCCCCAGGTAGTGAATAGAGCTTTTGACTTCCTTGTTCCTCACCTTAGAAGCCTGGTCATCAATTTTTAATATTATTATTTTATGAAGTAATGCCTGAGATTGACAGGTAGGTCATCTGGTATCTTGCTTGGCATTTGTGCAGAACTTCATGACTACAAATACGGAATACTTACCGAAATGTCGCTCTCCAAGTCTGACCAATCCTCCCGCCCAGTGTTCTCCCCAGCCCCTTTTACCTGAGGGCACCACCTGGAACTTTTCAGTTTTTAGGCCATTACTTAAGAGTTGCGACACAATACACAATACTCAAAATCAAAATTCTGGGTTGAACACTACTGCCCATACCTATCATGCAGGCAAGAAACAATAAATCAATAACCTGAAATTTTAAAAGAAAAAAGGAAATAAACTTTACGCATAAAGCAACTTAACTGCCATCAATAAAAAAGGATCATCCTCTGACATTTCACCAGGAGCAGAAAACCAATACTTTTCTTAAAACCTTTATGAGGGTCACATGACACCCCACAGGATATAACCTTTACAATCGTTTACTATATGGATGTGTAGTATAAGTCAAACCTGTCACAGCACATGGCATAAGGATATATAAGCGGCTTACTATTAACACGAGCAATCACCAATGCTGGGATTCCACATAGCTTAAAGTATTTGGAGACCTAAGGAACGCCACGCATAAAGCGCAAGCTTACCCATAGGCCAAGCCAACCACGTAGATATGTTTATTATTAATACAACAAAAAAATAAACACACCTTTACCTTTTTAGCCCACTTTCTGACTGGTCATGTGACCACTTGGTCTGCTTAACACCTTACTCCTCCTTGCACATTTTAGCTATCCCTTTTTTCTGGGAGTTTCAAATACAGTCTGTGCAAGCCCAGCTCCTATGTCCAACCTCCCTATATAACCTTTTATGTATCAGTCAGAGGAGGAATGGAGAGAATACTTTAGTGGTAGCTCCAAGTCTGCTACATATGTTTTCCCAACAGTCTTATCAGCATTGCCTCCTCTTCCAGGACTCAGTGGTCCCTACATTATAAAGAGTAAGCAGCACCAAGGCCTGGACTACTGTGAGGCCAGAATGCATGATGTTGCGAGTCCATGCAATGTGCAAATGACAGACTAGAGGTACTGGAGCATGCATGATACTGTGACCTTATGGGATATGTAAAACTTAGCTGAGAGTACTGCAAGCCCAGCATGCATGATGCCATGACCCTATGGGACATGTAAGTGACAGATTGGAGAACTGTTGGCCCAGTATGCATTATCTTGTGACCCTATGGTGCAAATATATGGCAGCCTGAAGCCCTGCATCCAAGATGCCGTGACCCTGGGGGACATGTAAATGACAGATTGAAGTACTGAAAGCTCAGCATGCATGATCCTGTGATCATAGGCAGCCTGTAGATATCAGACTGGAGTACAGCAAGTCCAGCATGCATTATGTTGTGACCCAATGAGACATGTGACAGACTAGAGCAGTGGTCACCAAGCTTTTCAGACCTACAGATCACTAAATGCATGGACCCCAAACCACACACACGCGGAGAGCCGTGACATCAAAGTGACTTCATAATGCCAGAACCCGCCCACTCTCCATACATTTCAAATATGGGAGACGTGGTCCCTGGCTGTGGCCGGTACGACCCCCTTCACGTCCGCAGCTACCAGAGCCACCGAGCACCAAAATTTTCTCGCAGACCACCGGTTGGCAACCACTGGATTAGAGTACTCTGAGCCCAGCATGCATTATCCTGTAACCCTATGGGGCATATATATGACAGCTTGGAATACTGTGAGCCCAGCATACACAATATTGTGACCCTAGAGCGTGGAGAGCGAAAGAAGAAATTTAAATTTCAACACAGGAATAGGTTAAAACAGGGGAAAAAAGCTGGAGTTCCACTTTAAATTTTTTGTTTTGTTTTATTTACATTAATGAATCGTATATTCTCTCGCCACTGAATCAGAGTAATGCCTCCCTTGAATCCCACATTAGGTTGCTCACCCCGTCCTCACAGAAGATGTGGAGCATCTTTATGAGACACTAATGAACATATGGCCTTTCCAGCAATCTTGTCAGTTAATTAAAAACGACGCTCATGCTGCAGCTCGGAGACTCAGCCGGGAATACAGTGAAGTTTACTGATCTCGAAGGGGCTGGTATTATTGCAGAATATTTTTGTAGGTACAATACACACTGTGCAGCAATGTCAGAGCTATTCCAAACCAAGACAAGCTCGCTCCCCATCCATATAAATAGTAACATAAGAGTCCATATTAATCCACGAAAAATTACTACAAATATATGAGCAGAAAAAAAAAATTAATGCACCAGTATAGAATTATAAAAACAGTTCTGATCTGCTAATCTGCAATGAGTTTTCTATGCTGCAGACGGTCTGGAAAAATGAACAGATCCATGGCAGAAGTCACATCACCAGTGGTACACAGAGGAATATATGAGCATGTGGCCAATCGGTGCAATCACACAGTCCATATCCACATGGCTGTTTTCGTTCCTGAAATGTGGACAGTGACGAGGGAATGTAAGGAAGAAAAGTATAAGATGCTGGGGAGATCTGTATCAAAGAACTGCTTTTCATGAAACAAGGAACTGCTGCTTTATTATAGCAAGCCACTAGGGATCCAGAAATATTTTCACTATCATTTTGGGAAAATGTGAACTGCTTTGCTATTCTGAGTCAATGAAAGTCACAGACCCGTTCCAGATGATACAATGGCAGCCTCCTCCAATGCAAGGTTACGGTACAAAGCCTTGGGATATATATGTGTGTAAAATCAGATTTGATATATAGCACAACAGATTCTTCCTAAAGATAATATATTATCAGGCTGTGATATACATTTACTGGCTCTTTTGTGCTGCAGTTAAAAGACTAAAATAGATCTCCGCTGGATTATTTCCATGGGGCAATAATCCAAGATTACACCCATAGCCAATCACTGCTCCTTGGATGACCTTTAGCCAGCCAGTTGTGAAAGCAGAGCTTGGCGTGACTACTCTGCCGTCTATGAGCAGGAGCCTGCCCGGCCGCAGAAACGGCGACATGCCCTGCCACTTCCTGACCACCAAGAAATCCTGGAGTTTGTAGTAACTAAGACTGCTGCAAGCAACCGACATTTAGATCCGGATGGAACTCCCATTTAACCTATCAAAAAATCTTTTAGGTGATCCAATTACTAAACCTGAAACTATGAATCAACAGCAACATAACCTCCTCACACGCACGGCTCCAAGACTTTTCTAGAGCTGCCCCCACTCTCTGTAATGGTCTTCCTCGTCCTTTTCAGCTTGCTCCTACTTTCTGCTCATTTAAAAGAGCCCTTAAAACCCAACTTTAACCTCAACCTACTCATCTTCTTCTTTTTCCTAAACCCTGACTACTCACCCACCTTACCATATCCCCCTCCTATTGTGTGATACTTCCCCCACCTCCTAGATTGTAAGCTCTTCAGGGCAGGGTCCTCTCCTCCTCCTGTGTCACTGTCTGCATCTGTCTGTCATTTGAATCCCCTATTTAATGTACAGCGCTGTGTATTATGTTGGTGCTATATAAATCCTTTTTAATATCAGCAAATATTTGAGCTTTAGATATCTATTTCCTGAAAATGTTAGACTTTTTTCTCTCTCTAGGTCCTTTTTCTTTTAAAGGCACAGAATGCTTGTATGTGCTTATCTAGGGGATTCTTTAATGCCTGAAAAACTTTAGGCAAAGCAACCCCTTCTGTTTTTGTTGGATGAATACGAAAAGGTGAATGGTGCACAGACATTCTAAGACCTGACTGCCAAAAACAACTCTCCTGGGTATTGGTACGTCCACCATGGAAGGAAAAAGTACAAAGCATTTGTGGGCCAATATTTAAACATTGGGCAACAGTCCACACAAAGAAAGCCAAAATCCCCCCCACCCCCGGTATTCCACCACAATGGCTGAGCGACCCAGGGTGGGTCAATGTGAGGGTAAAACAAACTGGAACTGAAAATAAACTAAACCCTCTGCAAAAAAAAAAAAACCCTCTGCATTCCACATCATCAAAGATCTTTGAAATGGAGTACCCAGAGGGTGAATTAGGGTGTATACAGACACCTAGAAGTTTTTGTTTTTAAAGTAAACCTGTCTTGTCCACTATAGCATAGAACATTTTCTCTAAATCAGAAAATTGTTTCAATAAACTTTATCAACACCACCTATAAGAAGAACAGACAGACATTTCTGAATAAAAGGCGCCCCACATTCCCGACTCACCTGGCTAAGGATAATATGCCTGAACTCATCTTTGGATTTGGAACAAGACTGAAACAGGGTGACCAAAAACCTGAGCATGGAAGAGCCCGAGCTGTGAGTCATGTGGGGATTTTTCAGCACCTTCCTAAATGGCCGGTACAACCTTCACCCAGATCACAGGAGGCCACGCTGACATTTTTTCATAGCTCTAGAGACCATTCCTAACCCGACCAGGGGAGGGGAGGAGGACTTTACTCAACGCCCGTGCCCAACTGGAACCGGAATGACCGTCTTTTCTGTGACTTTTTCAGAAGTGAAAGTCACAGCTACTTCCTGCTTTCTCAGAAACTTTCTTACTCAATTCTTATCAAAAAGACTTTGAGCTGCAATATAACCTCTACTAAAACCTACGTCACCAGGTGGACCAAGAGGAATTCGTATTGCAAGGAAAGATTTAAAGTTCCCAAAGCCGACAGTGGCCACTATGAAATGTCGCCAGTCCGGATAGAACCTGGGTGGTGAAGATCAGCCAAAACCCCACAAGAAAAGGCTTTGGTCTTGGACTGGAGAGATCTTTTTGCAAGATTCTGTCTGCTCTATATTCACCAAGAATCTTAATGGAAAGACGTTCACCACTGAAGGCAGTGTTCTCCCAAGCCCCCTTTTAGCTGGGTGCACCACCTAGCACTTTCCAATTACCCCCCGGCTGTTTTGGGGTAGTTACTAAAAAGTTGAGCGAGTACATAAGCTACCACTGTCTACAACTTCCTCCCACCAGCTTTAAAAAAATTCTGCTAGAAAGAAGGAATTTTTTTGAAGATTTCTAAAGAGGGAAGGGTTCTTTGAAACTTAGATCAGAGCTTGTACTTAAGTGTAAGGTCGATTTTTAAGATATTTTAGGTATATACACACACACACAGGAAAGCAATCTACACTATCCCAAAGTTCTCCCCGACCCCTTTAAGCTGGGCGCACCACCCGGCACTTTTTAGTTTTTGGGTGGTTACTGAAGAGTTGGGTCACTTTACAGGGGCTGCCGGCCACCCACCTACAATTTCTTCCCACCCAGCTTAAATAAAATTCTGAGCTGAACAGTGGATCCCCTTGGACTAGCAAAAACATATCCTGAGCCTAAGGCAGGGGCGTCAAACTCAAATACGCAGTGAACCAAAATGAAAAACTCGCAGGCCAACCTTGATACATATTGAAAAAATATCTACAATTGAGGAAGGCCGCTAATGAATGTCAACAGAGGAGGGTCCGCTCGTGGGACCTGACTGATGGTCCACTTGCGGGTCCTGATTGATGCGCCAGCAGAGCATTCTGGATTTGTAGTATTAGCGGTGCATGCACTGTCCACCGGCGGGCCAGCTCTAGTAGACATTTGGTATTTTCTCACGGGCCAAAGATAATTACAGTGCGGGGCAGATTGCAGATTTGGCCCGTGGGGCCGAGTTTGACACCCCTGGCCTAGGGGCAGGCTCAGAGCTTACAACGAGATGGAGAGATTCAGTGCAGCTCCTCAGGTATGGCACCGTCTGAGCCACTCGAACACTCACAATACAGCTACCTTCTAGCACCTTGCCAGCTACTCAAACACTGCAGTGATCAGTACTGGGATCGCTCACTGCCGCCCCTATTCAACCCCTATGGAGCTGCCCTGGGAGAAGCTAGTCTACTATGTAAAGTCTCCATGGTACGAGGAAGTGATAACTGCACCACAACCTCATCGCTAGTGTAAACATAACCTTAAGGTAATAAAAAGTTTGAAACAATTTCAAGGCTGCAATGTCAGCACAAAACTTTCCATAGTTTTGTATGAAATCTAGAACGCTAAGAATTCAGCTAGTATGGCTAGCAGAAGGGGATCAGGAAATATCTGTCGCTGATGCAGCTTGCAGTCACTGAACCCGGATGCAACTTCTGGGTTTGGCAACAGTAAGATCCTGGCCAGGAGAAGCCAGAAAAGATGCAAAACATATCTCCTCCATAACAAAATTGGGCATTGGTCACTCTGAAGGGTGCAGTGGTTGAAAGAGAATACTTTGCTGAAACACATCCAGGCAAAGGAGGGCAGATTATCTTTGGCCAACAAAACCCCCCAAAATTCTTGGAAGCACCTCATGTCTCTCAATGCTGCAATATAGGTTTTATGAACATCTGTACCATTATCCTCTAACAACCATCTCTCGACTATTTGCTTCCAGAAAGAATTTATTTAGGGAATTTCAAGCATAAGGCTACATACACACGTCAGATGATTCTCGTCCGATAATCTGGCGTGTGTACAGCGCTTGTAGTCCATCGTCTGGAGCAGCGGTTGCCAACCTTTTCAGGTTCGCGGACCACTAAAATAACCGGTTTCTGACCGTGCATGCGCGGGGAGCCAGGTGTTACTGAAAGAAAACCTCCCCCAGAGTGACATCATCATGACATAACCCCGCCCACTGTCCCATGGCAGATCTGAGCCTGCAATGGGAGGAGTGGGCGGGTTGTGTGCGGGTTGTGAGCCTGGGAACTGTACAGGGGACATGGTCCGCGGCTCTGGCTGGTGCGTCCCCCCAGCGGGGTCCTTCTACTGACCCCGCTCAGGGATGCACCGACCGGAGCCCCAAAATTTTCTCGCGGACCTCCGGCTGGTGACCGCTGATCTGGAGGACCATCCTGGCAGAGCCACAGACGACAAACGATTGTAATCAAAGTGAAGGGGAGAGAGCGGGGTGCCGCTCCGTCATTCTCTCCCTTCCCCTCTCCATATAGCAGAACAGCGCTGTATGTACAGCACTTGTTGATGCATTGTTCAGTTTTTTGTCGTTGGAAAGGATCGTGAAAGCCAATGATTGCACATGTGTATGCAGCCTTAAGTTGGAGTCCCACATGGCCAACAGGCACATGATGCCCGGTGACGGCCAAGCGGCAGACGCAGCTGACTGGTGTGAAAATCTTTGGAGCAAACCGCCTACAAGAGCCAGCAGAAGTGGAACAAACAAGGAGGAGTGTTTGGCAGGAGATTGATTGAAATTAAACTGCTCAGCACGGCCCACAGCAGCTGCCAGCATTGCAGAATACTTCAATAATAAAAAAAAATAAATCAACAGCTGACATTAGGATGCACAAAACAATTGTAAATATGAAGCCAACAAGACAGGCCCTGGGCTTCACCGAGCTTCCCGGTAATGTGAACGTTGGAAACACCTTCTAAATTGTGCTAAAGAAACGACCGTCACTGCTATGTCAAAGTTCATAAGACACAAAACTATTGAAAAAAAAAAAAAAAGCTTGTGAAAAAAAGAAAAGAGCTGCCATAGACGTAAGGGAATTTGATTCCCAGTCTCTGTTTGTGGTCACCTTTGAGGTGGGATACTAATCTTTAAATGATTTGAAACACCAACACTGTCTGCAAATTGGGATGACCTAAATTATTATTAAACTGTATTTATATAGCGCCAACATATTTTACGCAGCGCTGTACACAGGGGGTGTAAATGACAGATGGATACAAACAAAATAAAATCCTGGTAAAATTTGCTCCAACAGGGGAAAAAAATTCCTTCCCGATTCCATGAGAGAATCAGACGTTCCCTAAACCTGGAACAGTCTCTGTTATCTTTACTTTAAAGCTTTAATCCTCAGGTAAATTCTGTGCTTCTAGAAATCATCCAGCTTTTTCTTAAAGCAATCTATAGAACTTGCAGAAACTACTTCCTGAGGGAGCCGATTCCACATTTTCACACACCTTACAGTGAAGAATCCCTTCCTTATCCGGAGACTAACCTTCTTTTCCTCCAGACGCAAAGAGCGCCCCCTTGTGCTTTGTAATGACCTTACAGGGAATAGTTCAGGGTGAGAGTTCTCTATATGGACCATTTATATATTTATACGTCTCTTTCTCAAGGGAGAATAGATTCAGTTCAGACAAAGCAAACAGGTGTGCTCTCTAAGGACAGATGCCTGGCAGACACAAACACTGCACTACAGAAACAATTACAACGAGAAAGCTTCTTCTCTCTGCAAAGATAAGTGGGAATTACCAAACCTAGCTTGATTACCATATTATTTCCTGTATATTCCAACTAGAAAGAAAAACACAGCTCTGTTTTCTACACACTACTATCTCAAAACAGGATTAAGTGCTCATCGATTTATTCGGTGTGTCTAAACAATCCCCTGAGGAAGCCTATCAGGGAAACGCATCGGGTCACAGACTGCGATATTTTTGATAATGAATTAAGAGACCAAAATAATTTAATTAGCATTCATGTTACAACCGTTATTGTCCATGAGAATGTTAAAAGCATATATATGTATTTCTTGGCATATATTCTTTATCTGAGTTAATGCAACTTAAATCGCAAGCCTAAAAAGCCCTCTCTGTATCTATTCTTTCTTGTAATTATTCTATTTGTACTTAACTTAAAAAGAGATCAGCATGGCAGCAGATCTGCAATATCCCCTTTCATAGTTCTCTCTGCAAGTGTGGGAATATGTAAGCACAGTCAGCCCATGCGGAGCACCCAAAGCCCATTTTTTGGGAGGTAGGCCCTTCTGGGTTCATAGTCCCAGACCTAAACCCCCAAGGTAACGAGATGAGTAAAATGACGAACAGTGGGATTCTTCTGCATGTGTCACATGAGACTGCGAGATAATCCCAGGGCAGGCTAAGACGTATTACTGTACTAAGACCTCGTTCAGTGTTTAATATCCGTAACGAACTGCAGAGCTTATTGACGCTCTAATACTGTTATAATTGAAAAGGCAATGTTAAAATAAAGGGGACTAAAATAAAACTAAAAACAGAATGACCAAAAAAAAAAAAAAGGAAAAAAAAAAAAAAGGATACAGGTCACATGATCAAATGCCACTAATGCCATCAAACTGCTCCATAGAAAGGAAGCAGAGCAAGGAATATGTAATGCAGTGTTCAACTGCACCTCATAATTTTTTCAAACTGGATGGGAAGAAATTATAGGTGGGTGGCAGCCCCGGTATTGTGACTTATCAGTAACCACCCAAAAACAGCCAGGTGGTTGCTGAAAAGTGCCGGGTGGAACGCCCAGCTAAAAGTGCCGGGTGGAACGCCCAGCTAAAAGAACCCGGGAGAACAGCCAATATGGCTATTCGTAGGGTTATACAAACTATAGAAATAGTTGCTGGTGGTAAAGAGAATCTAAAAATGTAACTACAAAAATACATGTTACATTTTTTAATTCAACACACCCAATGCTGTTATTATTCCTTCTGCTTCAATACCAGAAAATCAATGAATACATTCAATGACAACGCTGTCTTTGTGCCTGGACTCAAGTGGCACTGTCATCCATACGCACAGTAAAAACCCCCCTGCATGGCAATGCACCTAGACTGTGCTTAGGCATTTAGACATTTTTCTAGTTCCTGGCATGAAAATCAAAACATGAAGACAGTATTCTTCTTCCAGAATTATTTTTAACATGGGAGGAAGAAGCTGTAGGTGGGTGGCAGCCCCTGTATTGTGACCCAACTTTTCAGTAACCAACCAATAATAGCTTGGTGGTTACTGAAAAGTGCCGGGTGGTGCGCCCAGCTAAAAGGGTCTAGGGGAGAACACTGTGAATAACATTCTCTGGAATATCAACGTGCATGCCAAACAAAGATTCATCCCATACCAGAACCTGGTGAGATTTACAAATGCTCCATCAGGCAGGTTATTATTGCAGAAAAGGACAGGCCATTAATTGGTCTGCCCGATTATTCCAGGTTTCTGATGGCAAAGCAGAGCTGCGCATGTGTACAGTCAGCTTTGGTTGCCAGAGAAACCCAGCAATCCTAGCTCTTGCGTATGCTGGGGATGAATGAACAGCAGGTGCACCTGCGCAGCAGTTACATCACCCTGGCAAAGCCAATCAAGATGGCCAAAGATTGTTTCAGGTACAAAAATAGATTGTGCAACTCAATGGGATAGGAGACGTGTGGCTTTATTTCTGCTACAGGTTTACCTTTACCTGCCAATGTGTTAGTTTACTAGGTAAACCACAGGAAGAATTTTTAAGGACTGGTTGTTACCTTAGCAGGCCAGGTTTACTTTGCCAGCCACCAATCTATAAACATCAGCTGTGAGCCAATTGTTAGGGCCGAATTTCCTCAAAGGTTGGCAGAAATGGCCAATGTTCGAGTCGAACCTACTGTGGGTTCCAACTCATACACCCTAAAGATGAGCACCAAATAGAATATTACTGATGGTCCAGTATTCCTTTCACATACATTTGCAGTGATCTCCCTAGCCCCTTTTGGCCGGGCGGTACCACCTAGCAAATTTTTAGTAACCACCCAGGTGGTTATTGAAAAGTTAGGTCACAATAACGGGACCAGCACCAGCCTACAGCTTCTTCCCACTCAGACCAAAAGCATTTCTGAGGAGAACACCGATTTGTAAAATCCATAAGCTGTAAGAAGGTGGCGATAGAATTGCTGTAACAGGTTGCTCAAAACGTCTTTTCCTCTTTCATGAGATGATTGCGGAGCAGATTACACCACACAATGTTTGAAAGGGCCCAGACTCCAGATATCTCCGGTGATGACTCAGCTGCCTGAGCCTAAGGTGCTTATTTACAAAAACAAATACAGCGTGTCACGCCGCCCCAGGTACTGCCCTACATAAAGCTGCAGGTCCGGACAAATCTCAGGAGCCAGAGAGGCTAAAAATACACAGCTGGCACTGAACATTGTAAATAAATGTACGTGAAAGAGAACCTGTCAAACAGAGAGAACAGGTGGGGTTGGCTGGCACATGCTAGGGTAGTGGTCCCCGCACCTGAACTGATCTTTCTTTATTCACAAAGCAAGGAAAACCTAAAGTGGACTAAGCGCAACATTTTCACTTTTATGTAAAGTGTAGACAACCCTTATACCTAAAGAAAAAACGTTATTTATTTTTGTGCAACACCCCTTTTAAATTTAAAAAAAAAATTCAGAGCCCCTCGGGATACCTATGACACGCATTCTGGAAGGCTCTGGGTGTTCCTTCTGCGCATGCCTTGTCTTGGGCATGCGCAGAATGGGCATTTTTCCCACTAAGAGGAAAAAAAAGTCGATCTCATGCATGCGCAGTGGGATCAGCTCCCCCCCCCCCCCTTTACAGGGGCTGCGTCACAAAATCTGGCACCAGCGCAGCGACATAGCAAAAAGACGACGGAAGAGAAGACAGAAGATGGCAGCACCCAGTGCTTTCTACGTGACAGGACAAAGAGGAATTCCAGGACGACGCAGGACCAGATCGAGGACCAGTGCCATCGAGGGATCTGTGGGATTAAAATTAAGTGTAATTGTTTTTTATTTTCAGTTTAGTTCAGCTTTAAATGATGCAGGATGCGTGTATTGAAGCATTGAGGGTTTTTATGGGAACTGGTTTTTGCTTACCCTGAGATGTGCTTTAATAAGAAAATGTGCTCCCTACCCATGATCGTACCGGGGAGAATTACATCACCCACATGGACTATAAAAAACATTGATCATTGATCAGGAACGCCCATTCTTTTAATTGACTGAGCACGGTAGGAGTGTCGGGAATCAATATCTGCATCACTTTGTACCTCTGCGTTTGACTTTCTGCAGAATCCTGTTCCGTATATAGTGTTGTAAAGCAGTAAAACAATCGTTTTTTCCAAACAGATTCTCAATAAAAGAAATCATCTTATGTCAGATTGAGAATACATGTGAGGATTACATTGTTAGCCAGTGGCAAGAATATCACCCTTACAGATAGCCAGAGATAATTGATGTCACCTAAACTGACCTGAGAGGCACAAATTGCTGCCCGCAATCTCTGGTTGAGAAACACTGAATTAAAAGCCTGGAGCAGGGAATTTCTGGAGATGCAAATATCAGTGATGGGTGGAGGGGTGAGGGGTCTATTCTCAGTCCCGTCCCTTTGTCCCTAATAGAAATAATGCCAGTGTCTCTAAGAAATTACAATTGGCTCCTTTTAGGCTACAACCCAAAGGAGTAGGTCTAACGAATAATCCAAACTGTTAATGAGTAACCCAAACGAGTAGTGGTCAATCCCTAAAGAGATAAACAAATGTTCTTCTATGTCACACACTGCACCAGTAGTAACGATCAATTGGACACGGAGAAGACTTATCCAATCCTGCGGCTCCATCCCCGTGCCCTCACGAACCCAAATCCCTGAAACAAAAAGGTGTTTCCAAAGCAGCCAAACAACCACCTGCAAAAAGAGATAGGAGGCTTAATGGGCATATATAGCATACAATGAGAATAAATACACCATTCAAAGGGTTTGGTTATATCTGTGCACCACCATGTTTAATGGAGAGCCAGCAGACCTGCATTATTGGTAAGAATGCCAAGGTCCCCGCAACTTATAACAATGAAGAGAAGAGGATGGGGTAATGAAGAATAACTAAAAATGCTTTCAAATGGTACCCAGGTCATTATCCATACAGTGCAGCGAAAGGAGGGAGCCCATTGCAAAGGGTTGCTGAAATCGGCTTTAAGTGGAAACACCTTGACTGTTTTTTTTTATTAGTCTTTCATACACAGCATACGTTTATGTGCACTGGAACAGAACATGCATCTTCAATTTATTTAAAAGTTCCCAACTCTGGTATAAGATAGAGTCCAGATAGAACCTGGGTGGTGAAGATCAGCCAAAACCTCACAAGAGGCGGCTTTTGTCATGGACTGGAGGGGTCTTTTTGCAAGATTCTGTCTGCTCTATATTCTCCAAGAATCCTAATGGAAAGACTGCCATGCTCAGCACTGAAGACAGTGTTCTCCCCGACCCCTTTTAGCTGGGCGCACCACCCAGCACTTTTTAGTGATGACTCGGCTGTTTTTGGATGGTTACCGAAAAGTTGGGTAACAATACAGGGGCTGCCACCCGCCTACAATTTCTTTCGCCGGCTTAAAAATTTTTTTGGATTGAACACTGTGATTTATTGCATTCGCGTCTGCTGAAATACAAAACGGAATTTGTCTGGCATGTCAGCAAGAAAGAACAGGTGGGGGTGCCTGTCACATGCTAGGTTAGTGGTCCCCGCACCTGTCAAGGCACCTGAACTGACGCAATCCATTTTGCCAACCCCCACATTGGTGACCCCCGTCCTTGGAATGATCAATATTCAGCAGCCCAGTAATGTGCAATTGGCCCACAACAGTTGGAGGAACAAGAATCTGGGGGAAGGGGCTATGTTTGGAGAAGCCAGTGATGGCTATGACAGCTGTCTGACATATGGGATGCCTGTCAGGTGGCGCGCCGTCTGCTGCCAGCTGCCCCGTGATGACCAAAGCATAAATGAACAGAGGGGTAAATCTCATTGCGTTAATGATACAAGACACTGCTTGCCATATCAATATAAAAGGTCAAACAGGATTAGGTGCGGGTAGACTATTTTATTATTATTATTATTAAACAGGATTTATATAGCGCCAACATATTACACAGCGCTGTACATTAAATCGGGATTGCAAATGACAGACTAATACAGACAGTGATACAGGAGGAGAGAACTCTGCCTCTACAAATATATTATGCAAATTTGGCTGCAGCAGGAAAAATAAAGGAATTTCCTTTTAAATGACTTTCATATATCAAACAAACATGCCGGGTTCAGCAGGCGGTTTGCTGGGACATTCCTGCTTTTATGGAGCCCTCGGCAGGTGACAACGTGTGTATATTTAGCCGATGTTCTTATGGCCAAGTGCTGCATGTCACAGTTACAAGGCAGGGGGTAAGGAATAAAACACACACAAGAACCCTTGACAGGGAAAATGCAGAATCCCGGAGGCCAAGAGATATTCATTAATAATATGAAAGGTGTAGCACACCCGAGAGGATCCGCTGCCATTGATTGTTCTGGCTGGAAGTCCCAAGACACCAATAACCAAGCAAAGGCGTCACAGCACAAATCCTTACAGCTGACCCAGAGGATGGTGAATTCCTTCCTCACCACCAGATATAATCGGATAACTCCCTGGATCAACATTCTGCTCCATATTTCATATAAGTGGTCATTATGTGTGCTATTAAAGAGGAATCTGACCCAGCAAACTCATCACCACTCCTATTCCCGGCGAACCAGTCTTTGCCCCAATGCCAGCAATCTGCATATCTCTCTTGGATGGCCATAAAATTATTGTATGAGGAATGTACAGGGCAATGGACATCAAAGAATCCCCGACGCGTTTCACTTAACTGATTATTCCCAGGGCCCATCCTACTCTACATTTCCTATAACTGGTAATAAATATTGTGCAAAAAAAGCACCTGAACCAATAAAATGCAAAAAGCACCTTAACCAATTGCCGAGAAATCCGCTTTTTATGTTTTAATGATCTCTTCCTTCATTTAGTTGTTCATCAGTTCCATTAATATCCTTCAATTCTTTACAGAGAGATGCATAGCCTCAACGTCTATGGCTACAAATCATGCCCCGTGTCTTCATTTGTAGCCACCCCATGCTGTAGAAAGCTGAGCCTACAAATTAGCACCCCCATCTATGACACACAATGCAGGGAAACATGAGACACGGGAGTTTTTAATAGGCAGGAAGCTGACATTGCAGCCACTCTGCTGCCCTCTAGTGTTCAGACAAACGGAGAAAGCCACCAGTCAGTTACTTGGCCTAGGCTGGGATGTCTGCTGCAAGCAGGAGGATGCATATCTTTCATTTTGTACTTATAGAATGAATCTTCCTGCCCGTCTCACTTGATGGGGAATCCTGGGAGACATTTAAGCAAAGCTACAACACACAACAGCCAGATGTTTGCAAATAAATGACCTGCACGGCCCATAACCCTTCATAATAACTGAGGGGGAGCCCACTGGTCCCATAAATTCACAAAAACAAAGCAGCCAATAAATAAAAAGAGTGACTGCAGCAACTACAGAACACCGAGCCAATAAACATGACAAGCTTTCACATAGCTATCTGTGATGAACAAATACCAAGAAATGGATCATCTGAAAATAAATACGTGGGGTACTTGGTCTCCCTGTACAGCAGAGCTCAGATTTGTCATATTGAGCCAATCAGTAGTGTTGCAGGGGCCATATACTAAGAAGGAGAATGCTGACAGAAAAAGGAGCTCATCAGTCTGCTGCTTCTCCTTTCACTATCCAATCACACGCTGAGGAAGAGACAAGACTTGTAAAGACAAATGAAGTCTCTCCTCTGACAGGCAGGGCAGTGCTGTGTGCGTTTAGGCACCGTACACACCTCAGATGATTCTCGTTTGATAATCGCCCCAGAGCTGATATCCGACGAGAATCTGGTGTGTGTACCGTGCTTGTCGTTCATGGATCCGTCCTGGCGGATCTGCGAACGACGAACAATCATAATGGAAGTGAAGGGTAGAGAGCCCAGAGAGGTGATCTATGGAGAGACACCCTTTACATAGAGCAGAAGGGTGCTGTATATATATAGCACTCGTTCACTCATTGTGAAGTCTTTTGTCTTTACAAAGGATCCTTTGGATATTGCACATGTGTACGTAGCCTAAATCTCAGGACTGGGTGGGCAGAAATGCCTCTCCTTTGGTAAAACAGCTGTAAGATTTTCAGGTAATGGCCAAATAATATTCAAAATAAGCACCTTTACCTGTTCTTTACGCATAATTGTCATCACACGCACGGCTCCAAGACTTTTCTAGAGCTGCCCCGACTCTCTGGAATGGTCTCCTCGTCCCATTCGGCTTGCTCCTACTTTCTGCTCATTTAAAAGAGCCCTTAAAACCCAACGCTTCAACCTCACCTACCCGTCTACTTCTGTCTCCTAAACCTTTACCACTTCCCACCGCTACATATCACCATCCTATTGTGTGCTACCTTCCCCACATCCTAGAGTGTAAGCTCTTCTGGTCAGGGTCCTCTCCTCCTCCAGTGTCACTGTCTGTATCTGTATCTATAGAGTCTGTAGTGCACCTTTTGTGCCTGTACAGAGGTTTTTAATAAATATTTAGCATTTTTCTGCCTGTTTTGGTGGGTAGGTTGGAAACATTTGATGAATAGCAACCAGATAAATTCAGTGTTTGATGTCACATTTGTCAAGACAAGTCCCCCCCTCCACCCCCCGCCCCAATTGCAATTCTTGCATTTCATTATCCAGCTTTGCATGTTGGCGAGGGTCCTTTTGCTGACAAAATCATAGAAGTCTCATCAAAAGAAGTTGCTTTGATCCTGCTGATAAAGATGTGACAAGGGTTAGGGGTAACCTATGAGAGGGGTTATAAAACCAAAGATATAAAGGCTTTGTTTGCAATTCTTGCATTTCATTATACAGCTTTGCATGTTGGCGAGGGTCCTTTTGCTGACAAAACCATAGAAATTCTCATCAAAAGAAGTTGCTTTGATCCTGCTGATAAAGATGTGACAAGGGTTGGGGGTAACCTATGAGAGGGGTTATTAAACCAAAGATATAAAGGCTTTGTTTGGAGGGGGGGGGCAGAGATGAGCCAGGCAGAGGGGACACAAAAAGGTGTGCAATGATTGTACATGGGCTGTGTGTGTAACATTGCATTATTAATATACAGTATTTATTTAGCACCAACATATTACACAGCGCTGTACAATAGTGTTAAGTGACTCCTTCTGCACCTATGACTTCCATCCATGACCTATGTATTCCATCTGTGTATTTCGGCGAGTTCAGCCCTAACAAAGGACCGGCAGCCATCGGTGACCTCCATTAGTCACCAGCCATGTAAATAGGGTCCTTATGGTGTCACGGTTCTTACAGATGCTGCATGCAGTGTTGTCATCTTGTCCCTCCTAGAGCCTTGTTAAAAGTCAATTCAAAGCCATAGTTTGTATTTTAATTTTGGAAGAGCAGCAAAGGGTTAATCGCCCCTATCCATTCAGTAAGTCCCAGTGGAGAAGAAGTAAAAATCCTGTTTGGTTTTGACTGTGATCATTACGCAGCGCCTTGCACATCTAAAAATAATACAACCTCTGTAATGTGACGCGGCCTGACATCACCGCCGAATATTAGAAAACCAGCAAAACAAAAACATTTCACAGACAGGAAGGGGTTAAACCTGGCAGAGCGTGAGTTCCAGGAAGTGCAGAGAGGGCGGAGCCACCGAGTGACAACAAACAAAGCAGGTGTCACCAATCACAGGGAAGCAGAGGGCGATGGGTTGTCAGTAGGGATCACACATGGAGGAACAAAGTGCTCATATGATTTATAAAGAGGGGCAATATGACAAGTGTTCATTAAAGGGTAAAAGCAAAACCTTAAAAACCCCAACATACCCCCCACATGGAAAGGCTGCATTTTATCCAACACCCCCAGGTTCTCTCCAACTGCACAGTGCCATAGACTTCTATGAGCCATTAAACAACAAAGCAAAGGAGCGTAGTACAGGGCAGGAGATGGGAAAGTGGGGGAGTGGAAAGCTCACTCATACTTTAAGTAGGAACTCCGTATCCCCCAATTCTCCGATTGCCCCCAATACCCCATTCCTCCATCAGAGCGCCAAATCCAATCATTGGGCAGAATCTGTGCTTAACGCTATTGGAGCTCACACAGGGGTGATCTCATCCTCCTGCCAATGGCTGCTGAGGCTGAGCAATGCATCCTGGGAGGAGGTCACATTGATCTGGGTACATGTTGCATCCCAACAGAAGCACTCCTGGGCGCCGACGGACGGCCGATGGGAGAAGCACTCCTGAGCGCCGACGGGAGAGGCGCTCCTGGGCGCCGTCGGGAGAGGCGCTGACAGACGGCCAGCGGGAGAAGCGCTCCTGGGCGCCGACGGACGGCCAACGGGAGAGGCGCTCCTTCAGATAACACTTTTCCTGATTGCTAGAATCTCCAGTCAGCCTGGTAAAAACTGCAAGCCCTAGGAACTGGGTATAAGATGGTCAATCAATCATTTCTACCAGCTGTGCACCCACTAACCAGCTTTACACTGACCTAGAACATGTATGCAGATCACAAGCTGACTTCACTTGCTGCCTGCTTGTTCCACATCAATAACAAGGTATTGAAGCCTCAAAAGCATCACTGCTACAAACTGATCTCACAATGGGAAGCTCTCCAGGTTTTGTACTTCCCCAAAGGTTGCAGCCTTATTACTGGAATGACCACATTACAATGTAGGGGCACCATCTACGTATTGATCTATTTAGGTATAGCGCCCCCTCCAGAGCAGCAACACACACTTGGCATGAGGAAGCACCTCGAAGTTTCTCTCTGCAGAGCCTCAGCCAATTCCGCCATGCAATGATCTTTCCTAGAAGCTCCGTCTATAAATAGAAAAATATTTTCTCTGCCGAAAATAAATCGACATTAAAAAAACCTGAGCAGAGGTCAGGTGGTACAAAGCCCCCAATACACAGCAGGCATTCAATTCTCCTAAAAGGAACCTGTGCCGGGTTTAGGAGGACCAATCAACAGCTTCGTCCTAATGTCGGCCCAGCAGCAGGTCAGAGCTTCCTTTTGTTTGCGGCACCTGCGCTCTGATGACCCCCCGAGCCCATAAAGATGCCCTGTCTAAGCAGCAAGTTTGAGAGGGAGGAGCCTGCAGAGTGCAGAGAGCTCCCTATTGGCCCATATGTACAATGATCAGCCAACTGCATGATTCACATACGTCCCCATAGCGGACCCCATTTCACCAGTCCAGAAGGGGGGATTCCCTCTGGCGTGACAACACACTAACTTCATGAGCAAATAAACACATTTTACAGATTTCACCATGGGTGGCCCCAATCCTGGCACCAGTGGGGCCCTATCCTGTCCCCGTAAGTCAGTGAAGAACCCACAGGGGCCCCTCTACACAACAGATTACATGTAATGAAATGGCTATAAAAGTGGCCCTGGCTGAGATAACACAGCATCACCCTCAGACTGCGTACCCCTTCCAGTCTGCTGTCTCTATTATGAGGGGCCTGTATCTAATATGAAGGGCCCCTACAGCAGATATTGTATCTATTATGCAATATCTGCTATAGGGGCCCTTCTATATGGCAAGTATGAGATGGAACCCTGTGACACCTAAAGGAAAAAAAATCACAAAGGGGATGAGCAAGGACTGATCATCCAATGGGGTCACCACGATATAATATTAAGGATATGAGGCCCCTGAGGGATTTAAAGCCAGGGATGATAATATTAGGAACCCTATATTAACCCCAAATAGTTAGGGCCACCGGTCATGATTAACGGCCACCGCAATAACTTTGACAAGGGCCCCATGACCGCCATTGCAAACAACTATGACGGGGGCCCCGTGACAACTACCGCAACGACTATGACGGGGGCCCCCTGACGGCTAATGCAACATCTATGACGGGGGGCCCCGTGACAGCCACTGCAATAACTATGACGGGGGGCCCCCTGACGGCTAATGCAACATCTATGATGGGGGGCCCCGTGACGGCCACCGCAATAACTGTGACAGGGGGCCCCGTGACAGCTACCGCAATGACTATGACAGGGGGGCTCCATGACTGCCACCGCAACGACTATGACGGAGGGGCCCGTGACAGCCACTGCAACGACTATGATGGGGGCCCTGTGACGGCCAGCGCAATGACCATAATGGGGGGACCCGTGACGGCCACCGCAATGACTATGATGGAGGGGCCCCGTGACAGCCACCGCACTGCCTATGATGGGGGGCCCCGTGACGGCTACTGCACTATGATGGGGGGCCCCATGACAGCCACCGCACTGCCTATGATGGGGAGCCCCGTGACGGCCACCGCATTGACTATGATAGGGGGCCCCGTGATGGCCACCGCAATGACTATGTCGAGGAGCCCCTATAATGTTGATTAAGGGAAACCCCCTTAATAACATGGGGCCCCTGTCATGTTTTTACAGTAAAGGGCCCCATCTGCAGAAATAATCAGCTTTATGATGACAGGGGGCCACAGAGGTAATAGAGAGGGGGCGCTCCATTCTATAGGGCCACTACCAGGGGTCCACACCGATATTAATGATAGCCAGGGCCCCAGTGACGGTGTTCAGGGCCCTCATAGTGGTGCTAGGCCTTAGTCTACCGCTGATTCGAGGGCCCCGGACAGTCAGGTCTCCTCACCTCTCGGGGGACGGGCTGGCCGTCCTCTCCGGGAACCATTCTCCGGGCAGCGGGCGGCGTCACAAGGGGAACATGCTGAGCGGACACCCTGCCAGCAGCAGACGCAATCAATGGAGAAATGGCCGCCGGAAGTCTCGCGAGAGCACAAACTGTGTCACTTCCTGGCCGGGGAGCTCTTGTCACTATGGTGACCAGAAGCTGGGAGTACCAAGATGGCAGCAAGCCGCTTCCTTAAATATTAGGGCGGCCATATTCGTACACCCACATTGAGTAACAACAGCTAAGATTCTTATTTACTTAATGGCGCAGTCAGAACAGCACAGCAGCGACCCCTTATGTGACATCTTGTATTATAATAACAATAATGTGAGGCCTGTACAATATTAAAGGGACCCTGTCATGAGACTCAATTAAAACATCAAAATTCTCATAACATTTATTATTAAATTATTATTAATATTATTATTATGCATGGATTTATATTCATGTTATTTATCTATAAAATTCTCCTTTAGATAAGCAGAAGCCCTGAGACTGCCGCTAGGTGTTGCCATTTCGGACATTCCATAGCAGCCTCAGTAAACAGTGAAATGCTGGTGGTCCACAGAAACATTTGGACATTATTTGCAATGTTTATGTTTTATTAATAATAAAACAAAATAATATTCTAATAAGTTCTTATATTCTGAATGACAATTTTTGCCTTTATATTGCGCTAAATTCACAAACTGTACAAGAGACTGAGAAACAAGGGAGGCGCAGCGTGACGTCAGTGTAGTCTTAAGGCAACCGTTGCGGAGCCTTACATTTCAGTATTGTTTCCACCATTACAACAGTCACCCGGCTCCGCTTATACCGATTCTTTATCTTTATCGATTTTCTTTATCTATATATATAAAACTGGATGCATGTATGTTCCACCATCCTTTGAAAACGCATAGTGACTTTTTAAACAAACTTGCTATACATATGACTGAGACTCATGTGAGTGCACCAGTCATCTTTGTACAGCGCTGTGCTATATGTCAGAGCTATATTTGGATATATGTGTGTATGTATTGCTCAGTGACAGTGTGCCTTTTGCTTAACACTGTAGCAACGCCTAGGAATCAGCTAGTATGTTATATTTATTGGCATCAAATAGTTTGACTTTGATAACTATCATTTCTTGTTTGGTCTTAGATTGGAATGAAATAAACCCATATTGAGTGATAATAATATTTTGCATTGATTTAGTAATACCAAAGATAAAGCAACTAATGATAATAATAATAATTGAATTCTTCACTTAACCATGAGCTGATCAATGAATCAGTCGCCACAGTCCTTATCAGCACCATTTGGAATATCATTATTTTACAAATGTAATAATTCTTTTATAAAAATTCATTTTTTTGGTCCACATGATTTAATAATATGAATTTAGTGTTCTGTAAGGTCGGAAAGGTTGGTGACTGCTGCTATAGTAATTCCCAACCAGGGTTCCTTCAGGGTTGCTAGGGGTTCCTTAAGCAATTTGAGCCTCTCATTGACACCAATGATCTTTTTGGCTATCTGACATTCTTCCCACCGACCGCCACACTAATGTACTGTGAGCTGTGGATATGATAACTATTGCCTTGGTTGCCTAAAGACCTGAGAGTGATTTCATGGGTTCCCCCCATGTTAAAATGGTTGAGAAAAGCTGGGATATCCCTTCCCTGAAGGCCTAGTAAAAACAGGTAAGGAAAGGCTTGGCACCGGTCCGTGAAAACTGGACAACAAGATTGGTTTTTCTGATCTCCGTAGAGTATTGGGAAAGGAGCTGTGCCAGCACAGATAGTAATTACACACTCCGATGACATGCTAGAGCAAGGGAACA
>NC_092866.1:62233265-62245015 GCF_032062135.1 Pyxicephalus adspersus | reverse complement strand
TCCAGGAATAAAAGAATTGCATTGGAGCGAGAGCGACATCATCCTGGCCAATGTGATGGCCGAAGAACCCAAACCCGAAAGAGAACCAGATGAAGAGCAATGACACAATGAGAGGTGAGTTCAGTTTCCCAATAATGACTCACAGACAGGTAAGTTTATTTTATTACACAATGGACATAGCCTGTCCTTTCTGCAATAAACAACCTGCCAGCTTGCAATTTTTTAACCTTAGTTCTGCTTTACATTAATAAGAATGGTTTGGTTGGACTAATGCTTCAGTTCAGTGCGTCAATCAGTCCTTAATAGTCCCAAAGCACCCCAGCCTGACATTCCAAACAAAAAAGGCAACCCACCCCCAATTAAAAAAAAAACAGCACATGAAAGAAACATATTACCTAAATATTCATTTAACAAATTTTTTTAGAAGATCTGGGAGGTTTTCGTTTTTTTTATAGTATTTAATAAAAATTTGTATACTGCCACTTTAACCTTCAATTTATTTTTCTGACCTTTTTTTTCTTTTCTCTATAGTAAATAATTGCAACCAGTTGGAACTATTTTCGCCACAGGTTCAGGACAGTTTATTGAAGCTTCTATATCTCTTACAACACATTTAGAGCCTGTTAACTTTTTGCAATGTGTTACTGCACAATGGGCCTGATTTACTAAAACTCTCCAAGACTTGAGATGATAGACTGTCATGAGTGAACCTGGATGATCCAGCAAAACTGGAATGGATTTCTTAAACAATTTGCAATTATTTGGACCAAATCCTGGACCAGATTCATTCCAGGTTTGCTGGAACACCCAGGTTCTCCCATGATAGTCCATCTTCTCCAGTTTTGGAGAGCTGTAATAAATCAAGTCCATCATGTCTATTCTGGACGTGTTTGGCTGGATTTAAGTGACCACGTGATAATATCTGAGCCAATAGTTCCTCTAGAAATCAGTGGACATCGCTCTGGTTAAAGCTAAAGCTATGTACACGACACACATGATTGTTTATCTCATGACAAAATTTAACATGTGTAAAGACCTCCGATGTCGTGTAGCAATCAATCTGTGGTGGATCATTAAAGAGCCAACCTAAATGACTGCTGTAATTTTCCATGGGGGACAACACAGCAGGGTGCCTCCCACCCTTCTTCCACTCATCATAAAGTTGAACAGTGCTGTATGTACAGTGCTTATTAATTCTCACAAAAGATCATCAAGGTCCAGCGACAGATTTTTGACGTGTGTTTAAGCCTAAAGCAGAACTAAAGGTAACAAACTGCAAGTTGGCAGGTTGTTTATTGCAAAAGGGACAGGCAATGTCACTTCTGCAATAAAACAAACTTATGCAATCTTCTCTATAAAATACAAGGAGAAGTGTACAATCCCAGCATGGCTGGCCTCCAGGAATAAAAGAATTGCATTGGAGCGAGAGCGACATCATCCTGGCCAATGTGATGGCCGAAGAACCCAAACCCGAAAGAGAACCAGATGAAGATATATATATATATATATATATATATATATATATATATATATATATATATATATATATAAAATATACTCACCCCTTACCTCCAGCTTACAGCATGATGAGACTATGATCCTTATGCTGAGGATGCTCAGCTTCTCATATCTCTAACACATTGCTGTAGCATCTTCCCATGAGATTTAAGACAATGGATCTGAATTGTTAAAGCTCCGCAAGACTGGAGAGCATAGACTATTATGGAAGAACCTGGGCAATCCAGTCTACCTGAAATAGATTTTTTTTTATCATTTGCTGTGAGTTGGGAAATGTTTTAATCCAGGACCAGATCCATTCCAGATTGGCTGGATCACCCAGGTTCACGCTGTTTATTTTCTTCAGTCTTGGAGAGCTTTATTAAATCAAACCAATTAAAGGATGATGTCGCCTTCATCTAGGCTCTTTAGGCCAAAGGCAGGCTGAGGTTTTTTTTCACCATTTTTTTTTTGCAGAGGTGACATGCAGTCATTTTTAAAGGAATGGTCAGATGTAGCAAACAAACTTTTTCTTTTTAATCCGTTAAAATCAATTCTCTAAAACCCCAAATGCAAAACTTTTTTGGTTTTGGATAGCATAGGAAAAGCTTAGGAACACTTTTGCTGTCTGGGGGGTTTACCTGCTTTATTTTTCCTAGTGATCCCCAGCAGGAATATGAGGGATATTTGCAATGGGGACTTGTTGTTGTAACCCCTCCCCCTATGGCACCCAAATATCCCACATATGAAACCAATTCTCTCTGCTATTCTTCATTTATAACTTTTCCCTATTTTTGGTCCAATGTATGGGGGAGCTGCTATGATATCAGCACTATTCAAGTGATTATGGGTGCAATATGCAGACAGACCTTTTACTAGAAAAGTATAAAAAGTAATATGTGATTTTTTTTTTTGGGGGGGGGGGGGTACAAAATCATTTCTTTAAGCCAAATGTAATAATTGAAACAAGTTCTGGCCTCCCATGACTGCCAGATAAAAACCAGTTTCTTAGGGTCACTGTCTGACTGTGATAGGTAATTCATTCCATGTCACTTTACACCAATGAACTTTTTGGCTATCTGTAAGGGTGACATTCTTCCCACTGGCCAGCAATGTAAGAGGAATTCTTCCCACTGACCACCACACTAATATACTGTGTTCTGTGGATTTATTAATGTAGAAGATAGTTCCTTTAAATCTAAAAAATATTTCATTGGGTTCCTCCAAGTTAAAAAAAAATTGAGATACACTGTTCTGTACTGTATTGCCCTGTGCAGAGTATTGTGATGGAGAAGCTGCTAAATGCAGCAAACCTGATATCCAAGTGGAGCTGCCACTTGTACTCTGTCTCCACCTAGTGGCTGCATTTCAGAATAATTTAACAACATTCAAAAGAAAGTGTAGCTTCAAATATGCAGGTTAAAGCTAAAGCTATGTACACGACACACATGATTGTTTATCTCATGACAAAATTTAACATGTGTAAAGACCTCCGATGTCGTGTAGCAATCAATCTGTGGTGGATCATTAAAGAGCCAACCTAAATGACTGCTGTAATTTTCCATGGGGGACAACACAGCAGGGTGCCTCCCACCCTTCTTCCACTCATCATAAAGTTGAACAGTGCTGTATGTACAGTGCTTATTAATTCTCACAAAAGATCATCAAGGTCCAGCGACAGATTTTTGACGTGTGTTTAAGCCTAAAGCAGAACTAAAGGTAACAAACTGCAAGTTGGCAGGTTGTTTATTGCAAAAGGGACAGGCAATGTCACTTCTGCAATAAAACAAACTTATGCAATCTTCTCTATAAAATACAAGGAGAAGTGTACAATCCCAGCATGGCTGGCCTCCAGGAATAAAAGAATTGCATTGGAGCGAGAGCGACATCATCCTGGCCAATGTGATGGCCGAAGAACCCAAACCCGAAAGAGAACCAGATGAAGTCTGTTCATGTCTATTCTGGACGTGTTTGGCTGGATTTAAGTGACCACGTGATAATATCTGAGCCAATAGTTCCTCTAGAAATCAGTGGACATCGCTCTGTAATGTCAGACAAATGTTTGAAAGCCTTTGATAAATAAAGCCCATTGTGCTGCATGTTAACAATATAAATGAATAGGCTGTCAATGCTTTCTTTTTTCAAACCAAGGCACTGCAATGAACTTTTATGCTTTGCAATAACACATAATGCAGTAATATTATAATAATAGTAATATAATTATTATACATGTGCATTAGCACCACCTGAAGGTTACAATGGGGCCCCAAGGCTCACTACTTCTGCATTACGATAAATGCAACAAATTTAGCAACTGCTGGATGAAATCCCCCAAATATCCCCAAGATTTATATGATATGAAAGGACAGTTGTGTTTATTCCTGGTGAAAAACTGAAATCAGAGTTACTAATTAATACATTTTATTTATTACATTAGAAAAATATAGAATACTGGGCCTTATGCAAAAAAAATCCCAATGAGCACAAAAAAAGTTACAAATAGTTTTAGAGCAATGTGAATCTTAACAATTCCTGCGCGGTGCAATATTGCTATGCGTATCACACATTGCGTTGCATTAAGGCATTCACTATGATCGGGCTGTCCATACACATAGATGATAAAATTTACATGCAGCAGATTTTCTCATGCAGCAAATCACAATATATTGTAATGCATTACAGTGCTCTGAAATGTAAAAATATTAATATTAATAAACAGGATATATATAGAGCCAACATATTACACAGCGCTGTACATTAAATACAAAAACAATGCACCACAAGACACAAGCACACATGATAAGCATTACAGCAATGCATTCTATTGTAAAGTTATGTTTGATTTACATTTCTTCATTCTTGTGCATTTATTTTGCATCTTGCATTCCAGTGCATTATAGTGTGTACAGAGCTGTGTCATAAAAATAAATGCAAAGATTTATAGATAGATTACCACAATTCATGATTCTGCAAAATGTGTTAAATTTGTGCAGATTTCACACACTGCTTGCAGAATTCTTACATGCTGTGAGACTGGAAGGAATCTGATATTATTCAGAGATCTGTATGCACATTATCACCTAGCAGACCTCATGCAGCTCCCCAGCCTGGGGTGTTATACATTGTGTCTGATCTGAGGATAAATGCTGGCTGTGACCTCTCAGTCACCCCTCACCTACTCATCTATGGAGGAAATATTGCAGGTTAGGGTGGCAGCCAAAGGTGTCATGTGGATGGACTGAGAGCTGCTTATCAGAGCACAGTAAGAGGGCTGGGGGTCCCCCATTCTGTCACCCATTTACCAGCACCCCAACCTGTCACCCCACCCCATTCCCAGCACCCCAACCTGTCACCTCACCCCATTCCCAGCACCCCAACCTGTCACCTCACCCCATTCCCAGCACCCCAACCTGTCACCTCACCCCATTCCCAGCACCCCCTCCTACCATACCCTGCACTGCAGCCAGGACCACACAAACCCCGCCCTATACGTGACGTCACCAGTTCGGGCTGTCAGTCAGGGACCCGCAGGGGATTTGCCCGCCAGAAACAGCAGGTGAGCAGAAAAATGTGGGGTCATGAGGGCAATTCATTACATGGGGTGCAATATAAACACAGGCGGGGTAGAATGTAATTTTAGGGTGCAGTACATACATTGCTGGGTGTAGAGGACTGTATAGGGTGCAGTATATACATTGCTGGGTGTAGAGGGCTGTATGGGGTGCAGTATATACATTGCTGGGTGTAAATTCTTCCTTGTCTCGTGAAGATGGTTCATGTGAAATGCAAGACTCAATTTTCAAGGATAAGTCAACTCAGACTGACAACGTCTTTACTTACCTTTCCTTGATGACCTTCCTGAAGAACGGCAAGGTGTTGGAGTCTTGCTCTGAGAATCCTTTAGATCTTTCCCTGAAGTCCCGAAGCAGGGCTGACAATGACGTGATTATAATAGGATCTACTCCGTCCGTCACAGCCTCAGGAAAGAGTATCAAGAGACAAATCATTTTGAGTCCACCGCAGCATTTTGATAATTCAAGGTTTGTTCAGACTATTCTAAATTCATCGTACTATTTCAAAGGTAAAGGAGAAAGTGGTGAAATTAATCCTATCATGCCATTACTCAAACTGAAGAAAACCCCCAAGAAACAAGGCAAAAAATACATCAGACCATAAAAAACTTTGCAAGTGTCTTTTAACTGTTGTCTTATGTTTACATGTTCCAATAGGTAGAATAGTAATATCTCTTAAGGTATTCCTTACTAGTATTAGTAGTATTTCATTATACCCACTAATTTCATAATACCCACCAAAGTATAGTAATAGTAGTATTACATGATCCCCACCAATAATATTCATTTAGGAACCTTTATACTTATAGTTGGTTTGAGTTTAGTTATAGTTTACCAACGGTTAACCAAGTTCTTCATCATATTTAAATGCCTTTTTTGGGGAAATGAATGACATGGGACATAAATGTATCTCTGACTAATATAACAACCAATTCCATCCTGCCTCCATGTGACAGTGTTAAGGACTGGTGATTGGGAGCAGAAACAGCATCATATTTTCCTATAAATTAAATTTTATCTGATGCTTTGTATTGGGACTGCAATAAACAGGTGCAAATAGGAAAGATGTGAAAGGTAGTCATCGTGATGCTTTTATATCATTTTAAAAGGTACATTTTTAATGCATGTACTTATTAAAACAGGTTCATGCACATTATCTAAGTCCCACCTAGAGCTCTAGTTATAAAACAAGGAATTTGACATTCTCTCAAACATGGTGGTAATCAGTTACTGCCGTTGAAACATTTGGACCTGGAATATTCCCACAAGGGAATGTTTGAGGGAATGTCTGATTCCCTGTTTTATAAATAGAGCCCTGAGTGTTGTTTAACCTCATTGGTATGGGTGAACTAAACCACCAGCCATTCTGACTGATTAGAAAGTTTGGCCCTTCTGTCTATCAGCCTATCTCTATGATGGCACAGTTTTATAGATATCTCAATTATTGGAGAGATCTTCCTTTGCTTCCTGCACGGTCATCAGGACCAGGAGTGAGCAAAACTTACTTTACAATAGAGCAACATACAGAATAAAACCCCTGTTTAAGTAAAGCGGGAAGTATTAGAAATTTTTAAGAATATTTCTATTGCATTCAGTCTCCCCTGGTTGCAAACATGTTAAGTAAAGTGAGATCTCCAGGACACAGACAGCTATTTAAACTGACATATCTGATATACACCATCATACCATACAATATATCTTTATACCATCATACCATACAATATATCTTTATACCATCATACCATACAATATATCTTTATACCATCATACCATACACTATATCTTTATACCATCATACCATACAATATATCTTTATACCATCATACCATACTGTCATACAATACGATTGACCTTTACACCATATACTGAGCCAACCAAAAAAAGGTTTTGGTTAGAATTGAGTTTTAAAGCAATTTCTGATATAATTTTAAAAACTTGTTTATTAATTTGTTACTTTCCATTAGGTCTGTTGGATGATTGATGGGTAGGGTGACTCCAGATACTTCTACATCTATGAGTATTGTTGGTGGCACCCCAAGCAATCTGTCCCATCCTGGGTGCTTGAACCTCGCAGACCCATGGGCTGTGGAAGTAACAAATAAAATCCATAGAATTACTGCACAGCCCTTTCATGATATACACAGACAGGTTCTCTTTTCTGCAGAACACATTTTACAGTTCAGAAGAGATCAGATTGCAAGCCCAATTCACATTATTCTCATCTTCGGGTTTGTTATTGTTGTAAAGTTTATGTTATTCTGTTTCTCGCTGTACCTTTTATCTTCTCTAATTCTTTGTAGCACCGGATTAACTTGTTTGTAATTTTATAAATATTTAATGAATAAAAAAAAATACTGTAAGCAGCGTTTAGTTATTAGACATTAGTGGACATTTCATTGTTTTGGGTACAGCACTTTGATATGTGTCAGAGCTATAAAAAACAGGAAGCCATTAGGATCCCAAAGCGATATAATATACAATTGTAAAACAATGATAGTTTGTGACTGAGGTGGGTATATTAGAATGTAAGCTCCTCTGGTGCAGAGACTGATTTTACTGGCTCATTATTATCTTTGGGGGGACATTAGAGTGTCAGCTCCTTTGGCACAGAGACCAATGTGACTTGATCATTCCTTTCTATACATCACTGTAGTGTATGTCAGAGCTAATTAAAGGTTTTATTAATGTGTGACTGTGAGGGGAAATAAAAATGTAAGCTCCTCTGGCACAGAGACTGATGGGGCTCAGTGTTCTTAGTACAGCACTGCGGTATATGTCAGAGCTATATAAAAGTATAATAATAGTGTTTGACTGTGGGGGGACAATAAAGTGTCAGCTCTTCTGGCACAAACACTGATGGGAGTGGCTGTGTTTTCTGTACAGCACTATTGTATATGTCAGAGCTATATACATGTATAATAATAGTGTGTGACTGAGGGGACATTAGAGTGTCAGCTCCTCTGTACAGAGACTGATGGGACTGGCTTAGTCTTCTCTGTACAGCACTGCGGTATATGTCAGAGCTAAAAAAAATTGTACCTCTATGGTCATTAGTCAAAATAGCTAATGAAAGAAATCCATTTCAGGTTTGCTGGATCACCCAGGTCCCCCCCCCAAAAAAAAAATAGTGCACATACTGGATTGGCTGGATTAAGGTGACCACATGACAAAGTCTGAGCCAATCAGCGGACATCTTGCTGCGTGTCATGTTGAACCCCCGCTTGAATCTCAGACAAATGTTCCAAAGCCTTGCAAATCTCCAGAAACGCATTGCCTGTCGCTCCCTGTTTAATTTTTCCAATCAGCGCAACTTCAAAGCATCTGTATAGTGAGGAGAAACAACATAAATAATTGTCCCCTGCAAACTCCGAACCGCAGGAACATTTCCTTCCAGGGCGCTTGATTAAACGCTGTGCGGCTTTCCTCTGAAATAAAATTATGATCCTGGAACAAATGTTCTCATCTATTTCTGGAAGAGGAAATCAGTCAGATAATATCCAGGCAATGCCTAAGCTGCTGGATTTTGGAAGAAATAACGTACATAGGGGTGGTGGGTACACCTGAACCCTACTGGAGTCTAATCTGCTTGCATTCTCTATTCCTCAGCACCCCCCTTCTTTGTGAATGGGTTGATTACATTTAAGTAAAACCTTTACATCTGCATTGCATATTTTATTTTAGACCTAGTGACATCATCACTCAGTTCTTCAATATGCTATGCAGCCCAAGCATGGCTGGTAAAGGGCCATCAGGGTGCTATAAAAAAATCAAAATGATTTAGATACATTTTAGAATATTCTCTCCTAGGAAGTACAGGTAGCCCTCGAGTTAAGGACATCTGACATACATACGACTCTTAGATACGAATGGGGCTTCCCTGCTCGCTCGTGTGCAGGATGGAGGCTTGTTGGGGGGAGGGGGTGGTTTGCATGACTTGCAAAAGAAATCTTTTGCTAAACACAGCTGAGGTTGTGGGTGATCCAAAGGGTTGAGCTTTTCTGTAACATCTTGTAACTCTTTATTGACCAACTCTGCAGATGTTTCTTTTTCCATATCAAAGCACAGCTTGCTCCAGAAGTAAATGAATGTCTAGGCTCCATAAAGTTTTTTTTGCTTTGTTTGTGATTAACTCACAGTGAGGATTTTATACAGTAACTGACACCACACTACCTAATAATATGCTGAGACAAACGTCTGTCCTAATTGCATTTATTACAATAATGTACCTGTCCTGACTTACATACAAATTCAACTTGAGAACAAACGTACAGTCCCTATCTCGTATGTAACCCGGGGACTAACTGTATGTTGTTTCTTTCCTTCCAGTGTTCTGTGCTAGCAAGCTAGTTGGGGGGCGACAGATGACTGTGATATAATTGGGACAAATTTAGACCCCCTTCCACAATGAACGTATTCTGGTATGCTCAGCATCGCTCATGCATGAGTTGTTCATGCGTATCAGTGTAGGATGTTGAATATCCTGACATAGCCCTGGTTGTTGGGAGTGAAAGAACTTGTGCATGGAGGTTAGGCCAAAGGTCCAAAACTGGATAAAGACTAAGTGAGGATTTTGGCACCCAAAGCAGGTGAGACAAGGACAGGTAAGTGTACTTTAAAAACTGCAGTAAGGCAGGTAAGGCTAACTTCAGACTTGCTGTGCAGTCTGCACATCCAACCTCCCCCATGCAGCATAAGAGCAGTTGGGACCCTTTTTTTGCATGTAGCTGCAGCGGATCATGGTGCAGTTTGTAAGCCTGACGTCATATTTGGCCTGTAGATCTGCACCGTAGTTGCAGCCACGGCCATGTGCAAATCTTGTGGCCCACTGTGGGGTTTGCCGTTCATCCAGGAGCTGTCAGCCATGTGGTTTGACACTGTGGGTCATAAGGGGTCCTAAGTTTAATTCCACTTTAAAGGGCAAAAGACAATTTTAAGTAAAAAATAAAATTGGTGTGGCTTTAAAGAGCATTGGTCCTGAATAATCCTGACCCCCCATTGGGTAGGCAGGTCGGATCCCCCAAAAAAGTGTAGCCTACCGCCACAGGTGGAGCCAACGCCATTTCAACGCCGTGAGCTCCTAAGCTGCACTCTGCTTTAGCCACAAGAAAATGAACTTCCTTCAGGAAGTAATGCAGGCACGGCTGAGTTATCTTTCTGATAACCCATTTGCGGCACATTTCTTCAGTTTATTGCATAAGAACAGATAAAACGTCTTCGTATTAACATTTCCCTGCAATGTGAAAATCGCTGGTGCTTCCTCAATGTGTTGCCAGGAGCAGCTTTGGCTCGGAATGTAATGATCCATGCAGAAAATGATTGTATATAAACCCTCTGCGTTCTGCCTTTGATCTACAACTTCTCCCATCTCAGTGGCTTTTAAATTGCACAAACTTTTGCATTTGAAGAGGGTGGAAAATGGTGGGCAGCGGCGGCTGATAAAGTGCAATTATGGCTTTTATAGGAAAACTCCCTGATATCAGCATGTGAAAAAAAATGTATTTGTAAATGCAGGAAAATTGCAACTAATATTTTATTAAAGGGATATTGGAGCCTAGTGGGCCGACTCGTTCCCTGGCATTTTTCTGTTTCGGGTAATAAAGTGATATTTCCCTGCCATAGGTCTGTGCTTGCCCACCTGGGAGCTTTGGAGGTTCTGGGTCCTCCTGATACATTCTGTACAGTATAAAATATAAATATTCCAGTAGGAATGGAGGGAGACCCTCCAGACCCAGGGAATCAGTGCAGGGATGGCATGAGCTTCTCAAAATGGGCACAGCAGGTGTACAGGCCTGGTAACGTAGTGTAGGGATGGTGTGAGGCCCTCATAATGGGCACAGTAGTGGTACAGACCCAGGAGCTTAATGCAGGGATGGCAGAAGCTTCTCATGATGGGCATAGCAGGGGTGCAGACCCAGGAGGTCAGTGCAAGTATATTAGGAATCACCCTATATGGGCACAGTAGTGGTACAGACCCGGGGACTCAGTACTGGGATGGAGAGACCCCCCATAATGGGCACAGCAGATGCACAGCCCCAGGAGCTCAATGCAGGGATGGAAGAAGCTTCTAATAATGGACACAGCAAGGTTCCAGACCCAGATTTGAGCCCCTTGTAATAGGCAGAGCAGGGGTACACACCTGGGAACTCAGAACCGGGTGCTGGGACCCCCTCAAAATGGGCACAGCTGGTGTAGAAAAGTAGTGTATAGATGATAAGGGGCCCCATAATGGATCCAACAGGTGTAGAGACCTGAGAACTCTGATCAGGGTGGTGGCATCTCCAGAACCATTACTGAGCTTCAGTCAGTGACTTTGTCTAGGCTGAGATGATTTCATCAGCCTGCTGCAGGGAGGAGGAAATGTTTCCTCAGTCTCCTCTCACTAGTGATCACTTTTACAACATTATAACTTTGTAGCAAGTCACAAGGTGAGAGAGGCTGCAGCCGGCCCTGACATTTGTGCACACAGTCATATTCTGCACAGACACTGGGTTTGTTTCCGGTGCCCTCCTCTCAGTTTGGAAAGCAGATGGTGACCCCGGATAAAAAAAGGATTGCACCATCTTTGGGGAAAAACATGGGAGCATTGTCTGATGAGGCACTAAGGCATAATAAATACCCCAAAGCATTGAACTCCATGTTTCTCTTTCTGAATGAATATCATTTCTCTCTCAATCACCAGAA
>NC_092866.1:62184181-62232047 GCF_032062135.1 Pyxicephalus adspersus | reverse complement strand
CCTGTCCTTGCTGTTTCTATCTTTAAAATGTTGTATTGTCATACTAATCCGCAAGCATTGTTATAAATATGAAGGAAATGTTTTCTCCAAAAGGACGGCACCAGCTTTGCTCAGGGTTTATGTATTGGGTACAAGGAGGTGACACAATCATGTGACCACAAATGTCAGATCAGATCATGTTGCTTTTTTCCACCTTGATCTAAAGTTACAATGTTGCAGTTTAATCACTGGGGGGAGAAGAGACTGAGGAAATACTTCTTACAGCCAGCAGCAGACTGATGGCTTTATCTCAGTCCAAGCTAACTATTTAGAACCTCCAGGTATCACTAGGTGTTCCTCAAGCTACCTGACCCCCTGCCATCCCTGCCTGGAGAGTTTTGGGCCATCGTCAGTGGCATGGCACCAATGATATGTAAAGGTAGCATCTTCTTGCTGACCACCAATGTATTATTATTATTAATAATAATAATAAACAGGATTTATATAGCACCGTCATATTGCACAGCACTGAGATAGAAAATCACAATCGGATACAGACAGTGACACAGGAGGAGGAGAGGACCCTGCCCCGAAGAGCTTACAATCTAGGAGGTGGGGGAAGTAGCTCCAATAGGAGGCCTGTCCTTGCTGTTTCTATCTTTAAAATGTTGTATTGTCATACTAATCCGCAAGCATTGTTATAAATATGAAGGAAATGTTTTCTCCAAAAGGATGGCACCAGCTTTGCTCAGGGTTTATGTATTGGGTACAAGGAGGTGACACAATCATGTGACCACAAATGTCTCAGATCAGATCATGTTGAATTTTATCACCTTGATCTAAAGTTAAAATGTTGCAGTTTAATCACTGGGGGGAGAAGAGACTGAGGAAATACTTATTTCAGCCAGCAGCAGACTGATGGCTTTATCTCAGTCCAAGCTAACTATTTTGAACCTCCAGGTATCACTAGGTGTTCCTCAAGCTACCTGACCCCCTGCCATCCCTGCCTGGAGAGTTATAGGCCATCGTCAGTGGCATGGCACCAATGATCTGCAAGGGTGGTATCTTCTTATTGACCACCAATGTATTAATATAAATAATAATAATAATAATAATAATAAACAGGATTTATATAGCACCGTCATATTGCACAGAACTGAGATAGAAAATCACAATCAGATACAGACAGTGACACAGGAGGAGGAGAGGACCCTGCCCCGAAGAGCTTACAATCTAGGAGGTGGGGGAAGTAGCTCCAATAGGAGGGGGATATGGAATGGTAGGAAGTAGTAAGGGTTTAGGGGACAGAGGAAGACGGGTAGGTGAGGTTGAAGCGTTGGGTTTTGAGGGCTCTTTTAAATGTGCAGAAAGTAGGAGCAAGCCGAATGGGACGAGGAGACCATTCCAGGGAATCGGGGCAGCTCTAGAAAAGTCTTTAACCGTGCGTGTGATGAGGTTATGAGTGAGGAAGTCATTATTAGGACATTGGAGGAGCAAAGAGAGCAGCTAGGGGGGTATTTTTCTATCAGGTCAGAGAGGTACGTGGGACAAGAACTGTGGAGGGATTTGAAGACAAAGCACAGGAGATGAATTTGATTCTCAGGTGAAATGGAAGCCAATGAAGAGAACTACAGTGCAGCTGAATGGTGGGAAGGACGGAGGAGTCTGGCTGCAGCATTCATAATGTTAGAAGTCACTTCTTCACTAACCACTGATTTTAGGTTGTAAATAAAAATTATTTTTTAATTAAGCGTTTTAGCATTAAAAATAATCCACCTTGGGTGTCCAATACTCTTAGTGTGCCATTGTCTTTATTCTATCACCGACTGACATTCAGAACATCCCGTGAGCTCTAGATATCATTCCATGGGAACTAAAATTGCTTGCAGGGTTTCACTGCGGTAAAAATGAAGCCTGCTCTAGACAAAGCTACAGGAATGGAGCACAAAGGGGGCTTTTTGAGGTGGATCATTTCTGACAATCTAGATTGAAATCTGGATTTATTAAGGCAGAAGGTCAGATGTACAATCAAACATGATTAGGATTTTCAGAAGGCAGCCTCAGTATTTCTTTTCTGATACAATTATGATGCACAGATACCAACAATTTCTGCTCCTTCAGTACCACAAACTAGTTCACTATCTCCTGTCTGCAAAAAGCCCTGAAGAAGGGGGGTTTATGTCACCCCGAAACGCGTTTAATTACTAATTCATTACAATTTTCCATCATGGATCTTGCACACAGACCTGAAAACAGAAGATTGATGTACAAGAAATCCGAATTGACCATCGATTGTTCCTATGGGAGGAAAGCACAGCCGGGTGCCGCTCATCTTCCACCCTCCGCTCCCCATAGATCAGAATGGCGCCATGTGTACAATGCTTGTTCCTTCACCTGTCACTGGGAATGATCATGAAATGATTCTCTGATGCCCATCAGATGTCTGTACGGGGTGGCACATGGGTGACAACCATGACTCTTCCCATAAATATAGTGGAGGAGTGAGTGTAGCCGCCCTGACACAGGATGGAAATAAAAGCGTAAAACTACAAATTCCGCCACCTCTAAGGATATTCAACATCGTCCTCTAACAGCCCTGGGATAAATAGTATTTGGGCGTCTCTGAGGAATTGAACGATGTGAACGCTTCTTTATATTCTCTAAATTGCAATGAAGCTGAATAATGAATAAAATCAGATAAAGTGCATTAAATGAGAGCAGCGGGAGGTTATGTTCCTCTTTTTTCTTTAGTAGAGCAAACTGTTTTGTGGATTTTAGAACCAGTTTTACAAAGCGAGCCTTTTCATTTGATTTATCTCTCCCCAAATGCATCCACTGATCTTCATTCCATCGCTGCAGAGAATATGTTCAGATAAAAAGCCATTTCATTCATTTATTTACCAAATACCAATGGGTGGAATAGTGAACCCTGCAAAAATAACCCCTGACCTCAGAAACTGGTATTGCCCTCTTTAGCAGGAATGACTTGATGGGGGCATTTTATGGCCAAAGATTGCCATGGACCTGGAAGTTCACCATGGAGTTGACAGTGAATATTGCAGCTTCCTAAGACGTGGGGGTGTCAGGATTCTACTACCTACAACAGGTAAAACTGTGATGGGCAAATGTGCTGCACATGCTTGCTGATTATGGCAAAACTCTACCACCCACCAATGAGTACAGTTTTGCTTTAAATTTAGCTTTTGGACAGATGACTTTATATTCTCATCTAGCACAATAATGCTAATTTCATAGCTAGACCCTAAAGCAGTAAAGCAAATCCTAACCATACAATTTCCACCATCATGCTTTACAGTTGGTATGATGTGCACCTATCTTATTGCTGCCAAACATATCTCCTGCTACTGTGGTCAAACTATCCTATCTTTAACTCATCAGTCCATACTACATTGTTCCAGAGGACCTGATCTTTGCCTATATGTAATACTATAACCTATATGATAAACTAAAGTCTTGCTTTGATGTCCTTTTTGTCCTGATACACTTTGTCAGTAACTGTTGCAAAACTTACTTGCAGATCGTTCAATAACATTTTGCTGACCAGTCCTGGACAAATTAGAAATTGTTATCTAATTGGATATTCACGATCCTCCTTCTCGAGGACACCAGGGATTTCTTTTGATTTTGGCATGATGATACCACACAAATCAATAGCAGAAGGAACACCAGACATTTACCTTCTTAGGGTATATTAAAACAAGTCCCACCCCCGCCTAGATGGTTACGGCCTTCCCGGCCCAGCCAATCACGATGGATATGAAAAGAAAGAAGGAAGAAGATGGCAGTGCACACAAAGGAATGGGGACAGGTGAGTAATGATGGATTTAGTTCCAATAGCATAGACAATAGGCCTCCAGTTTGCAGATCTGATTCAATGTATCCAGTAATTCTTTTCCCTGCAGAAATTAATTAAAGATATTACAGCAGAAGTGAAACTACGCAACCAAGGCTGGCATAGAGGACAATAAATAATCCAGAGGGTCTCCGCCTAAATGTGGCAATGCCATCCTTGTATCTGCACCCTATCAGTCTTAAAAGTTACAAGGTTACAAAGTTTTACTTTAAGCCCAGAAGGTGTTTATAGCGGGCCAGGATGATAAAATAACCTTAGCGGTTTATCTATTTTCCTGCACAAATGTATCCAATCTCTATCCATCCTGAGAATCACATTTTGACGGATGGAACTAGCACACAAAGTGCCGTCAGCCATAGACACCGATCGGATTTCGGTTTGCTGCGGCCAGATTAGCGCCGTTACTAAAGTCTGATACTTTTCTAATTTCTTATATCTGTAATCCTTTTATAATATCTGGCTGTAACAGCCAGGGGGCGCCTGACAACCACGCTGTCATAAAATACAAAATCTTAAAGCTGAACTCCAGGCAGACAGCTATGGATACAATTGTTATACCGAAAGAGAATTGTGTTATCATCTTCATATGGCTGCCTATGGAGGACTCCAACCCAGAATTCTTAAAGATGAGTAGATGTGGTTTTCCCTATTTAAAGTGGATCCATCACCGCATTTTTTACTGTATATAAAAGAGTAAATACATTCCTGGATACTGCCACGGCAGTAAAGACTTAATGGGTAGCCCACAGCCTCCTGGGATACATACAAAAATATTGGCACCCTTGTATTTATGTCAGAAATGCACAACTTCTCACATAAAAGTCTTGCAATTACAGATGCTTTGGTATTGTCAGATTTATTTCTTTTGTTGAAGAACACAAACAATCAGGAAAAAAAAAATCTGAGACATTCCACATAAAACTTCAACAATGGCCTGGACAAAATTATTGGCACCCTCAGCTTAATACTTGGTAGCCACCCTTTGGAAGACATAACTCATGTTAATCACTTTCCTTAACAATCAACAAGTCTTTTACTTCTCTCTACTGGAATTTTGTACCACTCTTCCTTATCCAGCTGCTCCAGGTCTCTCAGATTTGAAGGGTTCATTCTCCCAGCTGCTGTTTTTAGATCTCTTTGCAGGTGCTCTATGGGATTTAGATCTGGATGGGTCATTGTCCTGCTATAAGACCCTTGATCCATGTAAATCCTTTTCATCCATTTACAATTTACCTAATTACTACAGGTAGTTCCCTGGTTAAGGACACCCGACATACGGATGCCTCCTAGATACGAACCGGGCTTCCCTGCTCGCTCGTGTGCAGGACGGAGGCTTGGAGGGGGTGGTTTGCATCACTTACAGAAGAAATCTTTTGCTAAACACAGCTGAGGTGGTGGGTGATCTTAGTGGAGCATATCTGTAACATCTTGTAACTCTTTAATGACCAAGACAAACTCTGCAGCTGTTTCTTTTTGCATATTAAAGTACAGCTTGCTCCAGAAGTTAATGAATGTCTAGGCTCCATGAAGTTTTTTTTTGCTTTGTGATTAGCTCACAATGAGGATTTTATACAGTAACTGACACCTCACTGCCTAATAATATGTTGAGACAAACATCTTTCCTAATTGCATTATTAAAATAATGTACCTGTTCCGACTTACATACAAATTCAACTTAAGAACAAACCTACAGTCCCTATCTTGTATGTAACCCCAGGACTACCTGTATACCATATACTCAACAAATTAATCACATATCGGATCTCCTGGCTATAAACACATGACCTCTTCTTCTCATCTACCTAAAAACATACACCTACAAACACAAACTCTGTGTCATCCAATAATTTTATTTTGATTACTCCTCATACAAATATAAACTTTAAGATCTCTACCACACACACACACTATAGGATTCACTATTTACAATTTTTTGTTATCATTAATATTGTACAAACCCTGTTCAAAGCATTGTCAAACATTGGAAAACAAACTTTCCTTTTTACATATTAGTTTCTCAGTAGATCTCAATATTCCCTGAAGAAGCCCAGTGGAGCGAAACGCGTTATATGGGTTATATGGATTATATGAAAACCTATACTACTAAGAAGTATCATGAATAGTACTTAGTCTCAAGTAAGCTCCAAAAAGTTTGTTCTGGAGACTTATATCTTATGTACTCTCAATGTTGTTTGTATTTTTTTCTATTCCTTAAAAAAAACTTTAAATGATTGTTGATTGATCAGTTTTATTCTCTTTGGCCTGGGATCATGTGACTGAAGAAGTTCCGGAAGTGACCAGAATGTACATATCAGTCTCTGCAGAACAGGAACATGAAGAATCTGCCCTGAAGTTTGTTAAAATCCCTCCACCTTATAGGGCACCCGCAGAGATCTGTTTCTCTTCTCTCCACATGAGCAGAATTGAACTCTAATTTTTCCCTTGTGTCATTTTGCATTTCTTTGCCCCGGCTTGTCGGTTTTCTCTCTCTCCGGCGCGGTAATAATCCATCTTTAAATACAACAATATGCTCTGACTTCAATTTATTCCAAAGAAACAACGTGAAACCATTATTGAATCAAACAAAGAAAAGGAAAAAAAAAATCCTGATGGTAATTAAATGTTCTGAATGCCAATAAGTGCTTGTGCTGAGAGATGGAATAATCCATTAGGGCGAGCGAAGCGGCCCGGCTATGGGAAGTTCGATAGCTCCGTATTACTCTGTCATTACAGCTTATGGGGGGAAAATAACCCTGCGAGCTCCTTCGGAGCAAAGTGAAATCAATCGAGTGGTCAGCACAAACGGGGCATTAATAATTCATAGCGGCATCCAGAGAGAAAGGAATAGGAGAAAAGCAGCAAATCTGTGTGCGCTGTACTTACCCGCACAGCTACATACTGCACACAGACCACGATGACACCGTGTGTAACTTTTAAAGCAGGGGTGTCCAAACTTTTTACAAAGAGGGCCAGATGTGATATAAAATATGTGTGGGGCCGACCACTAACCAGGGTTAGTGTGGGCGTGGTCTGCACGGGTCCCGCACAGCACACGCCCATCAGGGTGACATAAGGGATTACCTGTGCACACTTGGGGACTCCCATCCTGCCGAATATGCCCGCTGAGTAGCGGCCCGATAATTGCAAGGTGATCGATCAACTCTAATGAAATATAAAATAGCTTTTTTGTACGCATGTATTTTATACTGTGGTCAACATTAGTGGCGGTCCGCAGAGGCTGAAGGCCGGTGGAAATCTGAACATGGGCCGCAATTGGCCCCCGGGCTTGACTTTGGACTTGCCTGCTTTCAAGGACTTAAAGTATACTCTTGTTTTTCTTTAGATGGAATACATCTTTTACCTTTTACCGTAAAGTATTAATATTATTATTGGACTGTTTACCCTGAAAATAAACTTTCATTTACTTTACAAATACATTCCTGACATGTCACAATGCACAGCAGCATTATAAATTTCAGAGAAGCCCCAACGCATCATGATCTTGATGTGATGAAAAAAAAACATTGGGACCCCTACTTTTAAAAGCAGACCCTTCTCCAAGCATGGAACCAGTCTGGCAAGAAAAGAAGGGAGCAGCAAGCATGTAGAGAAGATCCAATTTCCCATAGTTGAGGGTGAGAGTCTCATCCCCACAACCTGTGCCACAGGGTTTGCAGGAGGGCCCGTTGAGATGTGGAAGCCCCTTTAATTGGAAATCCACCCCCTCACCCTGGGGAATGATGACTGATCCTATACTGTAGCTCTCCGCTCCAACATTCCCCCTCCTTACACTCTGCTTTGAGTTCTTTTAAAGTTGCAATGCTCTGCACAGTTTCAAAGGAAAGTCTGAGGATGGAGTTCCCCTGACCATAAAAAATGAGTGAACATCACCAACTACGGTCACCTGCTACATTATCAGGCAAATGCACAACCCCAATAATGTTGCTTATTCATGACAATACAATAAAATAAATATGTCTATGTATGATTCATCGCTGTAAAGATTTTTATCATCTACCTTTATGGTAGGTGGTCCTTGGCCCACTTCCTGACACCTACCTAGATTCTGCAGCTTCCCCACATCCTTCAGTGCCTGAAATATAAGAATGTAAGGTTTGCTGGTTTAAAAATTCAGTAAACCCTGTCCCTTTTATCTGCTCCTCTATTTTTGTCCCAATCATTGAAATATTAATGTCCATCAATTGCATTAATTTTAGGGCAAAAAAAAGGACAAACCAAGGCCAACTGGCCCATGTGTCCAATAAACCTCAGGTAAGAAAAATCCACACAAAGTGACCACACAGCGACAATCCGATAACTTCCCTGGATCAAATTCCCATATTATTCCTTGGTCACTTTCACAGCTGATACCCTAAAATGATCCCATCCTGCTTAGAATTCCAATATTGATTTTGTATCAGTGCCTTGTACAGTAGAAGGAGTGATTGGTAAAGGGAAATGCTGTAATGGATATCCTTCCTTCTCTTCCTTCTAGTACATGTCAAGGGTTGTATTCACTTTTCCTGCACCTGTCTGGCACTGCTGCTTGGATTACTGATAGCCACCTTGTTATTGCATTGTAAAGGGTGTGCCCGCCATGTGTTAATTTCAAATGCATGTGTTGCATTGATATTCTGAATAGCACCCTAATGCACTTCAATGTGATGCACTAAGTGCTAAGTGCTTAGATCTGAACACTGTGCACTCTGCTGCAATTAAAAAGTGGGGAATGCAGCAGTCTAGATGTTTTGCAGGACAAAATCAGTGCTAGGAGCCTTAGCAAGTATTCTTGAGTGTTCCACAATTGCGTTGTATTTGTAATATGGGGACAATGGCCTCACATTTACCATTTGTGACTGTGATCTGGAACACTTAATTGCCCGTGTTGGTTTTGCAGCGACATCTGCCTCCCACCCCCCTCCAACCCATCCTGCAAGTCTTTCTTACCATGTGAATATAATTACCTGAAAGAAGATTCCTTGACAGGTCAAATAGGGAAGAAGAATGTCCAACATGGGGACACAGAGAAGTACTGGGCCGGGTATAGAGATGGTCGGGATGTCCTGGTATTCAGTGGTCCTTGTAGAAATGTTCAAAGATCAAGGGCAGAAATACCAGCCCACCAGTCAGTGTCTAGGATGGTCTTCATTAGCCATAGCAGTCAACAAAAGAAAGCCAAGTTCTTTATCAGTGCTGAGAAGTGTTGGTTCTCTTGTTATAGATGGAAAATGTCTATTTCTCAGTTGGCAAATAGGCTTAGTTGAAAAAACAAATTCTCCTAATTATTGTCACTCAAAGCAGCCCAGGATTTAGAACTAAAGGGGGACTTTGGTGGCCCAAAAAGTGTTCCTTTTCCTTTGTCCATCTGACCCCTCTAGGCACTGGCTGATGGCGTACCCACTCCGCTCACACAGGCCTCCATCTTTGCCTTCAGTGCACCGTTCTGTTGTTGCTCACAAAGATCTTATGTGCACTTGTAGCCCTAACAGCACCTCAGCTACAGCATCCCCAGCCTCCTTGACATATGTACTCTGTCCATCTTTGCATCCCCGGCACACTGCGCACGATGGGGGTTAGAAAATGTGTCCTGCAGCCAATGAGATTCATTCCTGGTCATGATCTATTGGCTGCTAGTCCTATTTAAGTCTTTCCAGTTCCAGGTGCAAGTTGCTGGATCTTCAGCTTGTTTCCTGCTACTTGCTCAGTGATATTCCGCTGGTTTGACTTCTTGGATAGCAACTTTGGCTTTACCTCGACCTTGCCCTCTGTTTTGAGTTGCTCGAACAATTATTATTGTTGGCCTCAACTTAGGACCTTGCCCATAAGTACTGCCTGTCCTCTACCCTGACCCTGGAAAGTCTCAACCATTATAATTGTCACCAACCTGGACATCAGATCATTTCCACCATGGCCACTTTCTGCTGGTACCAAACCAACCTGTTACCCATCCACTGGCTGTCCCTACGCCAAAGCCATCTGTTCCCCGCTCACCTGAAAAACCTGGGGTCCATGACCTGGTATATTCCCAGCAGCAAACCAGTCCAATGGACCCTGCAGTTACCGGCCCATTAGCTGGGTGCTCTGGTGAAGACCAGGAGACCTTAGACTCCGCACCCCAAGTAATTCCATGCCACTTGCCAGGAGGCGTAGCTCTAACATATGGGTTGGCACTTCCATCATTGGGCGTGACTTAATAAAGCTCTCCAAGGCTGGAGAGGATACATTTTTATCAGTGAAGCTGGGTGATCCAGAAATCCTAGAATGGATTTTTTATGTCATTTGCTATTTGTTAACAAATGTTTTAAATGGTGGACCAGATCCATTCCAGGTTTACTGGATCACCCAGCTTCACTAATGAAAGTGCATCCTCTCCAGGCTTGGAGAATTTTAATAAATCAGCCCCAAGTTATAAAAACTGTCTTACTTTTTGGATACAAATAAAGCTGAGAAACAATGGCGGATCAGGAAGAATGTGTCACCTGTTTGTACTACCTGAGAGTGAAGAGTATAATCAGCTGATGGATTTTAATTCTCCGTCATCATTCTTTCCCTTTCATCTCTGAGAACAAAAAGAAATCAGCTTTCATCTTCATAAGAGATTGAAATTCTAATTAGCTGCGTTGGTTATTTTGCAGCCATTACCTGACGTGGCTTTTCTTATGATGCTCATTTCGGGAACAATTCCGCTCTGCAAAATATCAAGTGGCACTTTATCTGGCAGAGCGCCACTTTCTGTGCCCCTACCAACCTTTCGCCCACTGCGGAGGAGCAAAACAATTACCAAAATTCAACAGCCCGATCTTCCTTCTGTTCGGGCGATGTGAATCACTGGGACGTTTTGTATTCTTTAAATTTGAGTGCAAAAAACCTGTGGATGGCAAAGCTCTTCCTGCGCCAGTGACCTGGCACCAATGCCCGGGGTGCTCGCAGATCTCTGACCTTGATTGGTTCCTGGTGCTGCTTGAGATCACAGTGAAAGGATTGTGAATTCAAGTTTTGGGGTGTCTAAACCACCATTGTCACCCCAACATGAAGACTCCAGACTGGGACAACAGACGCTCGGGAAGCCGCCATGTGCACAGCCGACGGCACTCACGGGCTGCTCAGTTATAAGAAGTCTGCTTCACTCACCAGGTATTGTGGGGAGATGACCAACACACTGGGCATGATTTATTAAAGCTCTCCAAGACTGGAGAAGATAGACTATCATAGGAGAACCTGGGTGATCCAACAAACCTGGAATGGATTTCCTATAAATTTGCTATTAGTTGGCAAATGTTTTCAATCCTGATCAAGATCCATTCCAGGTTTACTGGATTACCCAGCTTCTTCCATGATAGTCTATCCTCTCCAGTCTTGGGGAACTTTAAAAAATCAGACCCATTGGGCTTGATTTAATAAAGCTTTCCAAGGCTGGAGAGGATACACCTTTAATAATGAAGCTGGGTGATCCACCAAACCTGAAATGGATCTGGTCCAGGATACAAAACCTTTCCGAGCAAATAGCAAATTACTTTGAAGAAATCAATTCCAGGTTTGCTGGATCACCCAGCTTCACTGATGAAAGTGTATCCCATCCAGCCTTGGAGAGCTTTATTAAATCAGGCCCAATGTCCCTAAAACTGCAGCACACATACGCAGCACACATACGCGGCACACATACGCGGCACACATACGCGGCACACATACGCGGCACACATGGGCCAGGCGATCCTTCATCTCTACCACCAAAGGTTTAAGTAAACAGTGCAAGCAGCAGACAGCTTTTGGCTCAAATAATACCAATAGGAACAATTGTGGATGAGAGATTCTGATTGCACAACGAATTGTATTAGAAAAAATACATCCAGGGAATTAAAGTTGTATTGAGGAGTGTTGGGGGTTGGGGCTGTGAGAACATGTCCCAAGGTAATGATTTTATATCTGTCATTCAGTTTTTCCACAATTAAAAGGTATAGTCAATTAATTAATTCTTGAAGCCACTTTAGCAAAACCCCTGTCACCAAAATTGCTGGGGGGAGGATAAGGAGTCATATGGGGACATGTCCTATATTTTTTTTTTTTTTCACTTGAGACATGTTCCCATACAACCTCTGACCTTCCCCTTAGGTATTTTGCTGACATGTTCATCGGCTTTGCAATATCTCCAAAAATTAGCAGGTGATGTTAAAATTGTGAATGGTATGAAAAAATAATTTTTTTGTTTTTTATTAGATTTGTTTTTTAAATAAACAATTTACAATAAACTACATTCTGTTTTATTTTCACTTAAGACATATTCCTATGTCAGATTGATCAACTACCCCCACACTCCTTCCTAGGAAATGTTGATGACAATACTACGTTTAGTGGCTTTGCAATAAATGTATCTGTTTTTTTCCCAAATGTCATTGTTTATGTCATTTTGTAAAATCCTATTTTTTTTACAAAAAAATGCAAAAAATAAATGCTCTTCATTGGTGATCAGCTTTCCCAGCTATATTATATAAATGACCAAACATCTCTTCCCCATGTATTGAAGATAAGAAGGAAGAAAGGTGTTCTACAGACCGGTCTGAGGGTGACTACGCTTTTCTTTGATAGATACAGTGCTCTGAGTGTTGTCACCCTTAGACAGGAAGTGTGTTACCGGCAGGATGACCAGGTATTAAAAAAAGAAAACTAATGCAGCCACCGCATCTAATGACTGTCAGCTGCACTAAATGAAATTTCTGCTTTTTGATTTTAATGTGCTTCGGGTAAAATGGAATTACCAATAGCTGTTACATTTTTCCTTTGAAATAATCCACACTGAGCCTTCCCGGGAACGGCACAGGAAAAATCCGGAATTCTGACTTCTGCACGGCTGCTGATCAATGAACCATTGGAGTTTTCTGTGGAATTTCTCCTGGGAGTCTCTCATTCCCCGGTTATGGAGCAGCTGATAGATGGGCCAGCTTTGCCCGCTCCCCGCCATATATAAGAGTTATAATAAGCAGCCGCTTTATTTCCGACGCACACAGCGGCTGCCAGGCAGTAAAGCCGCACCGGCCGAGGTGACCCCCTCCCCCCTTACCTAAAACAAAAGGTTCTGATTTATAGAGCCCAGGAATATGTAACGAGCATTGGACAATTAGCTTTTATGTGCGATAATTATGACGCGTTAAAACCTAATGGTGCTTTCATAAAAAGCACTTTATGTTATAGTCCTCAGCGTGATGCCTGGTGGAGGCTGCCAAAAACACCCAGAGCGGCACCAGGGACCCAGACTATGCCAGGCAGAGGTGCGGCAAATCTACTCAACGGGGAGATTTATACCTGGAGGTGGTCGGGTAGTTCTGATCCGAGTCTATTCTGAGATAATATGACCTTGAGCAAGGATATTCTGCGCCCTGGATCAGCCAATGATAGGCCGCCATATTGGTACACCTGAGCCAATCCTGTACAAGGGGCTGATATTTTTGCAGCCCCCTAGATCAGCCTTTCCCTGCCTTTTTAACATGGGGGAACCCTGGAAAAAACTTCAGGGAACCCAAGCTATATTTACTATATCACAGTACATTAGTGTGGTGGTCAGTGGGAAGAATTCCTCTTATATTGCTGGCCAGTGGGAAGAATGTCACCCTTATAGATAGCCAAAAAGATAATTGGGGTCACTTACACTGAACTGAGAGGTACAAATTGTTCAAGGAACCCCTAGCAACCTCTGGAGGAACCCTGGTTGAGAAACACTGTTCTAGATAATTTACAGCAGGCAAAAGATCTATTTTCCTAGAGCTTGGAGCTAATAGGAACAGAAATAGGTTTGGAAAAAATGGGTCGGACACAGTTAATTAATTGGGGGAAATGTTTTTTTTTTTTTTTTTTATGGAAAAGTGCTTGAGAGATGTAAAATTTCTTGGGAAAAGCGTTTAGATTCAATGTGACTGTTAACCAAGCGCAATCACTGCAAGGTGAAGGTATCAGCTCACAGGATCTCGCAGGGTCAACAGGGATATTTTGTATTTCATAATTTTTATTGAGTTTTGCAGAGAAAATAAAATGACATAATACCAACAATAATAAAAATAATAATACCAATAGTAATAAACAGAAGGACAAACATGCCTCACCAGCTTACAGAAAACACAATAACAATCTGAATAAACAACCCTTTATACCTGAAGGCTAAGCCGAAGAGGCCAATGGAGTGGACAGTACAGAGACAAGGGGAAAGGGGGTGGAGGGATATTTTGAACAGATATATAAACACCTTTAATACTATTTTTATAACACCAAATTTAGAAAAATATGCCAATTTTTAGGGTTTCTGTAGCCTTTGGGTCTGTTAACGGTCCGTTGCAGAAGTTGCCTGTTGCTAAGTTTTCTCGAATTCTCAGGTCATTTCCCAGCTGTCTCTGTGGTTCTCACACTTTGATTGATCAGTTTGGTTAAATCACCTTTCCAAGAATGCAATTACTAGAGAGAGGCGAGCATCAGTGGGGAGAGGTGTGAATTAGACGCCAAACACAGATCCGCAAAGTGAAAAAAAAAGAACGCAGTCCGGCCGTGTGAATCACCTCGCAGGATTGTGAGATGTTTATCCAGCAAGTGTCACGCTGACCTTTGAATTCTCACAGGTAAACCAAGAATAATGGAAACTCTGTGATCATAGAACCTGTTATGTTATCATGGCCGGGAACCTCGGGGGCAGACAAAACCTTACCATGGAAAAGATCAATGTATAAATACGCATGCATGGTCCAATCATCGCATGTTCATGGTATGGATAAAAGGGAGGGGAACACCCAAATACAGCCAAATGCAGGAATTATTATATTCTATAATATATAAGTAACAAGGTTTGTATGCAATAATATTCATTTGATAAGATCAGATATGATTTTGCTGACATTTAAATTACAAAATGGAGAAGAGGAGAGGGGAATTTAATTTTGTTGTCCTTTCCCAGGGTGATAACTCTACATATGAAATGCATGCCTACTGTCAAGGTATAGAGTAGGACCACCCCTGAGGTCAGGAGTCCGCCCCTAAGGAACACCAGCCAATTGAAATAGAAAAAAATGATAAAGTAAGGATTCAGTTTTTTAAAGGTTTTTTATTCGATTCTATTTTTGTATTGAATCAAACATCTAATATAACTTCAATCAGGATGTATAACACACAGGTACGTATATAGTTTGTGGTGTATTGGGCCATTATAGATCATGTGCTTTGAAGGAACTGCAGAGCTCTGCAATGTGTGAATCCTTCCAGTAATTTCTTTCATTGACCTTTTCCTCATCTATCTTCTCCTTCCAATGTTTCCTGCCAGAGATTATTTTCAGTGACTCCTTCCAGTGGATTCTTTCAATGACTCCTTTCAGTAGCTTCTTCCAATGTCTCCTTCTAGTGGCTCCTCATGGTGAATTCTTCTAGAGGCTCCTTACGGTGGTTCCTTCTATTGACTCCTTCCAGTGGTTCCCACTGATGACTTCTTCTAGAGGCTCCTTAAGGTGGGTCCTTCCAGTGACTATGGTTAGTGGCTCGTTTGGTGACTTCTTCCAATGACTCCTTCCAGTGGCTCCAACTGGTGCCTTCTTCTAGAAGCTCCTTAAGGGGGCTCCTTCCAGTGGCCCTTTATAGTGTCTACTTTACTGAATCCCTTAGTGACTCCATCTAGTAACTACCTTTAGTGTTTTTTTCCATTTACTCCTTCTAATGACTCCTTCCAATGGCTCCTTCCTAGGACTTTTTCTTGTTGCTTTAGGTGGCTCTTTCAAGTGACCCTTCCAATCACACTCTCCAGTTTTCAGTGGCTCCTTGTATTGACTCGTTCAGTGACTCCTACTAGTTGCTCCCTTAGGTGGTTCCTCTAAATGGCTTTTTCTTGTGGCTCCTTCCATTGACCCTTAGCAGTGGCCCCTTCCATTGACTTGTTCCTGTGACTCCTTCTAGTTGCTCCTTTAGGTGGCTCCTTCTATTGATCCTTTCAATGACCCTCTCCAGTTACTGTTTTCAGTGGCTCCTTCCATTGACCCTTATCAGTGGCCCCATCCATTGACTTTGTTCCAGTGACTCCTAGTTGCTCCTTTAGGTGGCTCCTTCTATTGATCCTTTCAATGACCCTCTCCAGTTACTGTTTTCAGTGGCTCCTTCCATTGGCTCCCTCCAGTGACTCAATCTATTTGCTCCTTTAGGTGATTCCTCATAATACCGGTAGTTATTTCTAGTTGCTCCTTCCATTCACCCTTTTGGGTCTTCCAGTTACCCCTATCGGTTGCTCCTTCCAGTGGCTTCTTTCACTGACCCCTTCTAGTTGCTTCTTCCATGACCCCTATCAGTGACCCCTTCCAATAATTACCTGTACTAATTCCCTCCAGCCACTCCTCTTATTGGCTCCTCCTAGTGGTGAGTGTATAATGAACATCACACACTTTCACATTCCAGAAGTATGTTTTTCTTTAATTTATATAACAGTAATTGATTAAACATTCATTTTTTTATATTTTTTTACATTTGCCTGTCAAACCCTTTGGAAATATTATCCTGGACGGTGACACCTCTCAGAATTTGCGATTCTTTAATATACATATTCTGTCTGTTTTACGACTGTGGAATATCAGAGACCTGTTTAAAGTTCCATTTTCAGGGAAATCTTTCTAATAAAATGTATGAGATATGAGACTGACTGTAATTACTTCTCATTGGTGACCTCACAGGCGGCTCTCAGTCTGCTGAAATTTGTTCTTGAAGATTACTTACAATGTTACTGTTAATTGGAAAGAGAGCCTGTCAGAGGGGTTTATATTCAAAAACAGCCTCCGTTCCATAGGGCAGACATTGCAGTAACCAATAAATGTCCTTGGACAGCCCTTACTGCACCACCGAGTTTCACTGCAGGCTGAACTGTGGTCCCAACTTCTCCCATTGGGCCAGAATACAGTTTCATCAGTGAATCTGGGTGATCCAGCAAACCTGGAATGGATCTGGTCCAGGATTGAATACATTTGCTAACAAATAGCACATAACTTTTAAGAAATCAATTCCATGTTTGCTGGATTGCCCAGATTCACTGATGATCCAGTGTGTCATTCAATCTGAGGACATCTTGTGGCAGAGAGGAGGTACTGCAGGAGGCAGCTCTGGATTAAAGAAAAGTATTGCAGGCAAGCAGTTTTTTTTTTTAATTTCGGGGCATGGGAGACATTAAAAACCAAACTTCTAGTAGGGTTTTGATGTTATCAGGTATAACTTGTTGAGAAAAGATACTGTTGCTGTGTATTGTGACATTAACAGCTGTTACTATATTTTTCGCTATTATGCAGTATCTTCTAGGTTAGTAAAAGGTCAGTTACTGAAATGGATCCCCACCAGGTAAGTCAGTTTATTCCTTTTTATGTGTAGAAAATCCCTATGTTGGTGTTCACATGGAGAAGATTTGCTTTTAGACTTGAATATACCTTCAGAATGATGATGATTATTATTATTTCATAACAGGATTTATATAGCGCCAACATATTACGCAGCGCTGTACAAATAAATAGGAGTTGCAAATGACAGACAAATACAGACAGTGACACAGGAGGAGGAGGGGACCCTTCCCAGAAGAGCTTACAGTCTAAGATAATAAATCTTTTTCTTTATTATTAAACAGGATTTATATAACGCCAACATATTACACAGCGCTGTACATTAAATAGGGGCTGCAAATGACAGACAGATACAGACAGTGACACAGGAGGAGGAGAGGACCCTGCCCCGAAGGGCTCACATACATCTGCACATAACGACCTTCATGGAGATCTGCAAATTTAGAAAATGTCCTCTTTGATTTCAATAGATTTAATTTTTTTTTTTTTTTTGTCTGGTGAGTTGAATTCCTGTGGAATTTTTCTGTTGTTCCCTAAATGAACTCTAATTAATAGAACAATTCATAAATTCACTTTATAAAACATTTAGAGTGTTTTGGAATTCAACTTTATTAAAAAAAGAGAATTGCACCGGAAGTAATTAAATTCTCTGCAGGTTTGTTTGAGGCGAAACTTCCCTGGTATTTCATCTCCGCATTGAGAGGGCGCAGGGCCAGAGGAAAGTAAACAGGCAAAGTCCCCGCTGCCGAAAAGAGCCCGGGCCGCCGGCACTGTCTGAGATTCATTAATTGCTTTTATTTGTCCTCTCTGCCGCAGATCCTGAGTACGCCAAAGGCCCGATTTCTCATGACATTTCAACATTTTTTGTACATTTTTCACACAGAAGCTGCGGCTTGGACGAGGCGATTAATTAGCTGCGTCACTTTTCTTGCAGGCGAGATGATTTTTCCAGCTTCTGATTTACCCTTTAGTGAAAAGAGTGAATAATTCACTGACAGCTTTAAGATCCCAGCTGAAGATCCAACTTTTTGTTTTTTCCTACTCTTGGCAATGTTTCTGAACAATGGGGGAAAAATGGTTGGCGTTTGGCATCTTGAGCTATTATTTAATTGCGCTGATGATTGAAATGCAAGTCTGTTATTGGTTTTAGTCAGCACTTAATAAATGTAATTATGTTTGATAGGAAAATAATGGATTCTGTATATATTCTGCAATATTTGTTGCTTCCAGGGGTTGGCTGCTATACGATTGCTTTTCCTTTGGCCCTGATTTATCAAAGCTCTCCAAGGCTGGAGAGAATACACTTTCACCAATGAAACTGGGTAATCCAGCAAACCTGGAATGGATCTGGTCCAGGATTTAAAACATCTGCTAGCAAATAACAAATGACTTTAAAGAAATCCATTCCAGGTTTGCTGGATCACCCAGCTTCACTGGTGAAAGTGTATCCTCTCCAGCCTTAGGAAGCTTTAATAAATCAGGCCCATTATCTCTGGATTGAGAGAATGCCTATGGTCTATTCTGAAACATTTGGTGGTGGAAAGTGAAAGAAGAAAAAAGTTATAATAAAAAATATGTAAAAACTATAAATCATGTAAAAACTGTATATTTAAAAAAATGTGACTTATTTGTTTTTGAATATTTATAATTGCTTACTTCACAATCTTGTTTTATGTAAGTTCTCTAGATCTCCCGATGAAGTGGACTTAGTTTCCGCAAAACGCGTAGAAAAATATATCATCTAATTGCCTACCTGATATGGGGAAGTTTTTTTTTTTTTAATGTTTTTAACATAAATATTAAATATGATTTTTATTGCTTTGATTTTAAAAAAAAAGTTTGATATAAAAGTATTTAATGTTTTTTTTGCTGCCTGCAAAGTCCCATATGTGCTCTGTTTTTCTTGTGTTGGATACAATTTAGGAATACAATTGCAAGTGATGAATGATTGGGCTGCTCATCGCTCATCATTTGTCTCTTTCCCTTCATACCCCTGGTGAATGTTTTGCCAAATTTACACTCAACATATGTCGCATATTCACTTTTACAAGTCACATTCACTGACCTTGACTTAACATTCTGATTTCTAATTCTGCAATGAAAATTCAAATCTTCGGACCATTCACCATATTATAATATGGTCACATGCGGCTTCAATCCATGATACTCCATTAATTATCTCTATAATACACCATCACTACCTATGCAGGACAAATGTTTAACCCCCATGCTACCTTGAATCTATATCTATGTGAATAACCCACCTTTGGTGAATACAGCCATTCTGATTACAATGATTTGTAATATTAGGATTTGTAACACATGGCAGTGATGGGGAATTCATTCTCCTTCCATATTATTACGGTTTCATTTTTTTTTTCCTTCTCTCAAATTGTCTTCTATCCGGGATTCAGAGCTGAAAATGGATTTTAATTGAAACGGAATATTTATAACGAGTGAGAATTTCAGAGTAGGAAAGTCTGACATGGGAAGCAGCAATTAACACAATGAGGGTTTTTCTGCAGCCAAAAATCTGAAACTCATTTTGTGTGACTGCGGAGAGTACAGCAACCTCAGCAATGGGGGGTCTGCGGAGGATCTCTTTTTCCAAGCTGAACTCCAGGCAAACAGCTAAATGCACAGATACAATACATACATTTGTATTCTGACCCTTCAGTCCTGAGAATTAAACAGCTTTGTCACAAAGCACAAACCTGGCTGGAGTTGCAGGGGAAATGAGATTTCTCTGTTGCATTTAGGTTACAGATCATGCAGCTTCCCCAGTCTGTGATTGGACATTGAAAGAGCAGCAGACTCATGAGCCCATCTCTCTGTCACTTTGATTGTTTCTCCATCAGCATGCTCCCTATTGTACCACAACTGATTGATTGTTGGTGCTGCTCCCACTTTGTGCTCTACCAAGCAATGTTATTACTGACCTAAATATTGAGTCTTCCCTATTGTACAGAGGACATTACAATCCCTATTCAGTTTTATTTTGCAAATTTGACAAAACCATTTTTTCATTTATTACATATTTCTTGAATTAAAAAGTGATACTGAATTTTTACAAGAGATATAGAAGATATTACCTGCAACAAATAAAACAAAAGGCAATTACTATTTTTAGCGTAATGGAACATTTGCACCTTATTAAATATCACTAATTGTAATTAAATCTTTTTAATTTAGTGCTAAGTAGATGAAAAGGTTTAAAAGAAAAATAATTCTGTCTGCCTCCGATGTCATTTTCTATATGCTGATCTTAAAAGCACTTTATATATTATATATATTGATGGCAGATAACTTCTCTGTAAATATAAACCAATATGGCAGACAGAAGGTGGGGTGGTGACACGGAGCGTATAGAATTATTGCTGTGGTCACTCAGAGTTGGATCATCATGGGCAGCAAAGCAACCCTAGGCAGGAGCTTAGGATCCCGTGGATGTCTAGAAGGCCCAGCTACGACCTTTAGGATCACAATTATTTGAAGGTTTGGGGGTCCCAAGCTTTTACCTTGCCTAGAACCCCATTCTGCCTTTATCCATCTCTGCATGTGGCATTTCAGGTATAGCAATGGGGAGATCACAAAGGTAATGGGTGACTAATCAAAGGCCTTGCAGATAAAATGCTGTCTCTGTATTTTATTTTTAAGTACACGTTAAGCATTTTGACCGCATTCACCCTTTAATAAGTGACCCTCATTGCAGAGAAAGTTACGAGTTGCATGTCGGCAAACGAGCACACGGAACACAAATCATTGGCTGAAAAGTTAATTAACAATAACGAAAATAGGAAAGATGATGTATGCAGAGTCAATTGCCTGTGCAGGGAGACAAGCGCTGAGCTGACAGGGAAATGGATGGAGCGTATGAACGAGTCTGATGGGTTCTGGGAATCCAAAGAAATGAATCTCTGACAAGGCGCTCCAGGGGCCCACTGCAAGAGTGCCAATAAGATGAACTTTCAAGCACTGGATGTTTGTCTCTGTTTACTAAAAGGAAAGATAAATTTAAAGGGTCAGTCCACACAAACAGACCGCACAACAGGAATATTTTTAAGTGTAGATCCATCTTTTAACATTAAAGTGACCTTACTTTGGTTGTCCCCATTCTGTTGTCCCAACTTATCTCCTGACCACACTTTGTCCTTTCTTACCTTCACTGGCCTAATTTATCTCTTGACCACAGTTTATTCCTGTCCACCCGTTGCTGGCTTGGCTTGTCTCCTGACCACACCTTGTTCCTGCTTACCTGTTGCCCACCTGGCTTTTGTCCTGCCCACACCTTGTTCCTGCTTACCTGTTGCCCACCTGGCTTTTGTCCTACCCACACCTTGTGCCTGCTTACCTATTGCTGACATGGCTTGTGCTGTTATTGCCTCTGCTTCTTTCCTGACCACAGTTTTTTACCTGTTTACCTGTTGCTCACCTGGCTTGTCTCTTAATCACACTTTGTTCCTGCTTACCTGGCTTGTGTTCTTATCACAGTCCTGTCCAGCCCTTTTCCTGCTTGCCATTTGTTTACTTAGCTTGTGTCCTGACTTGTTGTTTGCCCAGCTTCTCTCCTCACCACAGTTCATGCCTGTTCACCTGTTGGTGACCTGGTTTTTCACACCTTGTTCCTACTTACTTGTTGCTCACCTGGTTTGTGTTATGATCATAGCGTATTCCTGTTCACCTGTTGCTGGCCTGGCTTGTCTCATGTCCACACCTTGTTCTTGTTTACCTGTTGCCCACCCTACTCGTGTCCTGATCTCAGTTTTTTTCCCGTTCATCTGTTGCTGGTCTGGCTCCCTCTCCTGACCACACCTTGTACCTGCCTAACTGTTGCTTACCTGTCCTGACCATGAATTGTTACTGCTTACCTTTTGCTGACCCCACTTGCTCACTGCTCTCCATGATGTCTGCCTTGTGGCCTGCAACACTTATCTTTGACTGTTGGCATTCATGCCACTCAGCATTCCTTGTCCTCTTCTCCACTCCAAGGACATGTGGGCTGGGGGTGTAAGAGAGGCCTTTCTATCACTTCAATCTCCAGCAAAGTATATGGCACCATGTCTACAACCTTTGTTGAAAACCCCAGAGATGGCTTTGGAGAAAGCAACCTGTAACCGTTCTGCATAATCAATCTGTCCTCTCTCGTTTTCTTGGTGTACTGCTGAACCTCGTCATGAGTTAATTAGATTTTTACAATCGGTTCACTTTCATAATTACATGGCAGAGATACATTGCAATTGTACATTCCTAATACTCCCAAGACAGATGGTCCAATACACTCTATAAATCTTTAGGCTGGAAGGAAACCGGAGAGTCATCACGCGGTAATGGATGGGCGGACAGGCTGATGGAGGGTCTGCCGGTGCACATTGATTACCCACGGCGGAAGGTGCTGCTGATGGAGTTGTTGGGTGAGAAAGGTTCGTCCGTCTCCGCCTTTCAGTACATTTCAGTGGATGACCACTAATTAATCATCTCGTCTCTCCCTTGATCATTCACTGAATGTCATAATCAGTCAGTGTCACCTGAGCTGAACTTTCTGGCCTTTATCTTGGTGGTATTGATTCTTCCTATTTCACACACAGCATAGATGATTGGAAATGGTATTCTTTGACTAGATTTACTACTCCTTTAAAGTGAACCTCTTGCATTGGACTTATATTTAAACATTCTTAACATGTATTAAAAAAAAACTTTATTGCAAGTCCTCATTAACATCTGTATTTGCAGGCACTGTGGTGCAATTCATCCTAAAATTGCTTTTTGTCCAGTTGTTTTCTGAGCAGCTCAGATTTTGCTGCTCCTCCTCCAAGCAATGGCTCAGCAACTCAGCTAACCCTTCTAGCAATGACATAGCAGCTCAAATCACCCTGCTTACCCTCTGTTAGAAGATGCTTCTCTGGCCCTGCTGTGTGCCAAATTCTGTCTAGCGATGTCATGTGCAGCAAGGAAAACTAAGAAATAGCAACATCTCCCGCTTCCTTTTAGCCGTGCAGTTCTCGGCATCCCCAGCACATACTATTAGGCTGTGCACAACTGAAGAGGTATTTAGGGGCAGATTCATTTCTGACTCAATCCTGCACTGTCATTGGCTGCTGGGACTTTATAGCCTTTTTTCTAAGTACCCTTTATTTTTATGCTGCCTGAACCAACCTTTTGCCTTTGACCCTGACTCTACTTTGTTATTAACCTTAAATACCTCACCTGGTGGACTGATTACCTGTGTATAACCTCTGGCTCTGTATTCTGGACTTGTCTCTGCTGGAATCCTGGTACTACATTATCTGTGGGCTCCTGGTTCTCTGTCAATCCTTTGACAGATGCCATCCCTTGTGCACAAAAGTTCTGGGGGCAACCGTGTGCTGAAAAGGTGCAACTAACCTCCCGACGCTGCGCAGGGGCTTGCTCTAGACGAAGAGTCTAGGTTGGGGGACTGGCATCTGGCGAGTACTGGTTCTGGACCCTTCTAGTAAAGATTCAGCAGCTCACTTCCATCTTCTCGCCTTCCCTGCAGCGATTTAGCTTCTTAGCTCCCCCCTCAATATTCACTCAATATTCACGCAACTCAGCTCCACCATCCTAGCAATAACTCAGCATCTCAGCTCATCCTGCTCTCCTACCAGCATTGAAGGTCACTGTTGGGGCATGTTCTTATATGGGGTGACAACTGTTTCCCAAATATGCTTTTGACATTTCACCCAAACAAAATGTCAAAAGACGTGATTTCACCTACCTTCTTTCACCTACCTACCCGAAAGTGATGAACTGGCCCTTTAACATTTAGCACAAACATAAAGCCCCCTTTACTTTTCCCCACCATTCACCTCTGTAAGATAAACACAGAATAAATGTCTGGGTCAGATGGTCGAAAGCTGGAAAAGAAAAATATAAACAAGCTGGAAGTAAAATATTAACAAAAAATGAAATATCCTAAGGGACTCCTCCATTTAGGCAACAAAACTCGGTTCCATTAATTGGCATTTTGTTACAAACATTGTATCGGCTATTTGGCACAAGGCACCCTACGTGATTCTGAATATTGATACAATCTGGCACCACTCACAAGGATTTCTCTTCATAATTAAATTCAGGATTGGAGGCAGTGAAACGCCGACCTCGGATCAGACTGGGGGGGCCCTTCTGGCGTTTGCAGCGCTATGCCGAGACAGGAGAGAGCCGCGGGATTTGTAATAATCTAGAAGATGTGGCTCCTTCCTGGCTGACCCCATAGCGCCCCGCCACTCGTGAGGGTCTTATTATTCTCCATAATGAGGAATATTTCATAATGTTCAAGTATAAGCACCCAGAACAGCACGCTCTCATGCCAGGCTGGGGGATTCTGGGTAGGGAACTCGCCTTGCCGCTCGATGGATTTTTTTTTATTTTTAGGTGGAAGGTCGTTGCCGTGAAATATGTTGACACTTTATGAATAAATTATAATAATAATACATTCATTTATATCGCTGATTTCACCGCGGTCTGAACAAGCAAGGGCCCGTGAAAACATTGCTCTATTGATCTGAGTCTCAGCTGCAGAGAAGGAAAGTCTCTGCATTAGTATTTCAGGGGATTTATGCCACAAAACTCATTTTACGCAGGATGCGAAATTGGATATTTATGGGGCGCTAGGGGAAATAAAGCAAAATGAAATTTAGTTTAGAAATAACATGTGATATCGCCAATATGAGGAGCCATGGTAATGAATAATGATGAGTAGGGATGTGATGGGAGACTGGTAAACCAATAATTTGATCAGGTCTAATGCCCGTATCACTATAACCATACCTGATCATCATACGTCTTATTCAAATAAAGTGGATGCCCAGGAAAGAAAACCTTAAGTTGTTACAAATCCTGTATCAGCCCCAACTTCTGGTGCTGGGGGGGTGAAGGTGATGCCAATACTCCATCTGGCTACTTGAAATCCCTTAATAATTGTCCTTCAATAGAACAGAATGTATTATAGCAAGATTTTGAGCTGGCATCATTTAGGCTTCAACAAAGCATCAGATGTTTTTTTTTCTGAGCCATTTGTGCTTTGGGGGGTCTAAAAGTTAAACTTTTAATTTGCATTAAAGATCCACTTTATATTCGATTCATCACAAAAGACTGATTCCCCATCGACTAATTATTTGAAAGACTCAACACACAAGTATATTTCCCTCAACGTTCTCCAGTATCAGTCAGTGATCAACGTTCTCCAGTATCAATCAGTGATCAATGATCTTCAGTATCAATCAATCTCTTTGAACATACGATGGGGTCTGACATTTAGCACAGACTCCCCATACAATTATTAATAAACTGATAATTATCAGAGCAACCGATTTGTCTCAGTCTAAAAGTCAATGTTGAGGTTACAACACAGTAATTATTTGTGATGAATCTTTTCACACTGATTAAAATATCAAATAGTTGAATGGTATTGTTCCTTCCATTTAGATTACCTGAAGACATGGATTGAAAATGCAAGTGATTAGTTATGGTATAAAGGATCAATAAACCTGATCATTTAATCGCTTTGTATTGTGATCGGTTCTTGAATACACAGATATTTGTTTGAGATTGACATGATTCTGTTATAGTAGAAATAACTTTCCAGATCAGCTATTCTCAACCAGGGAATATTTATATAGCACCATCATATTACGTAGCACTGTACAAAGTCCATAGTCATGTCACAAACTGTCCCTCAAAGGAGCTCACAGTCTAATATCCCTTCCATAGTCATATGTAGGAAAGAGCAAGCAAAATTTTTTATTGCAATCCCACGGCGAATCAGGCCTTTCTTACTGACAGAAAATGTAAGCGAGAACGGCCTTGTGATTCCCCACAAGATCGCATTCTCACCGAACTCAGATGATCTCTCAAAGGAGAATCCCATTGAGAGTTCATCTGGCGTTCGCCTGCAGTCACACCTGATTGGAAGCACCCGCGTGCCTCCAATCAGCTGTGACCGCATGTTCCCACGGTCACTGGGCTGTACTTATTAGTGGTAAGTACAGCCTGGTGACTGTGAAAACTGAACTTAGTTGAATTCTCAATGGAGAAACTCCATTAAGAGTTCATCTGGAGTTCGCCTGCAGTCACAGCTGTTTGGAAGCACTTACTTGCCTCCAATCAGCTGTGACCGCATGTTCTTACGGTCACTGGGCTGTACTTATCAATGATACAGCCCAGGGAGCATGGGAACCTGCACATCAATGGAATCTGTGAAATCGGTTTGCCGAAATTTTGTGGACCCATCGAAAGTTCGGGCAAATTTTCGCGAGAATCCCTAGTCATACGTCATTAACACAGTCTAAGGTCAATTTTGGGTGGAAGCCAAATAGCCTAACTGCATGTTTTTAGAATGTGGGAGGAAACTCACACAAACACGGGCTGCAAAGGCCAAAGTGCTAACCACTGAGCCACCATGCTGCTTTTACCTTGCATACTGATTGTTTTCATTGATCTGTCAAATAAAGAGGACCTTAAATAACGCTGTCACTGGGTCTTCTTTTTCAATAAATCACCTACTATATGTAATTGAAAATTCTACCAATAAAGGGGTAAAGTCACCATTCTTACAGGTAGTCCGTTAATATGCAGAATCAGCAAAATCATGTAAAAAGAAAAACCACTCCAGTCCATTGGAGATATTTTACCTGCTCTGCATAGCACAGGGCTGTACTTAGAAAGATGGTGAGGTTATCGCCCGATACACCCTATAGTATGGATCCTGGGGTAAGGTAAGCACAATTGTAACCTTACCTTTACAGGTACATTATTCTCATGTCAGTAGCTAATTTGGGAATGGGGCCCGGCCCGTATAAGGGGACCTTCCATATGAGTGGAAGGTTCTCTGTAAATGATCCTATCCATATGTGTGTGGTCACAATAATTCTGGCTGTGGATCTGATTATTTTATGGACTTTGCAGATCGAACTCTGAATGCAAAGGAACGGCCAATTCGATCAACTTGCAATGGTGAAAGTTTATCAGAAAAAGCAAACAACAATAGCTGCTTCCATCACATAAAGGCTTGGAGATTGTCAGCAGAACATTGCAGTCATCGATCCTGAAAGAGTTTGAAATGGTAAAAAAAAATACTAAAATTGTTCCATTCCATCAGAATACCTAACGGCCTTTTCATGGAGCAGCTCCTGGCCTTTGAATGGTGTAATATTCTGTTCTTGAAACATTCTCAAATGTTCTTCCTTTATTTTTTCTGTTTTATTAGTTGTTTTTCTATATTGTTACTTTTTATTATTGTTTTTTTTATAACCTTTTTTCTGCTGTAAAAATCCAAACATTTAAACTTCGAAAATAACCAAAAGAATTTTGAATCTTTGCACTTTTTTTTGCTTTGCCCATAACGTCACATATGGTGTTCTTTTATTTTTTTATCTGTTTTTGAAGAATTCGATGGATGGTTTATCGCCTTCCTGTGTACAATGTAACATTTTGAACTGCGCTACAAATTGCCTTGTAAAATAAACGTATTGTTTCATGTAATGTCTTTGTGACGATCTCAAGGAGATATAAGCCGCACCTGGCATCTTTATATCGCACGCCTGTCTCTCCCCTGCTCCCTGAAAGAACTGTCATTTGGTTACAACGGCGGTTAATATTCTGCCAGGAGTACAAAATGGCTCCCCTCAGAGTCGTGAAATCCAAATATAGTTCCTGAGAAGAGACAGAGAGCATCCGGAGTGAAGAGAGCGGCATCTTGCGAGTTTTAATACCCACAATCCTCCTGGGAGCCGCCGTCTAGGGTGTACAAAGTTTGTTTGGCAGCCTGGAGGCTTGGGGTCAAGCTGAAATCACAGCCGGACGTAAAACGACATGGCGCAAAATGGTGTTTTCAGAGAATAATAAATATTTAGCTGGCGGCAAAACTTTGTAGCAGAGAAAAAAAACATGTAACAGGATATTTTCAGCTGCAAATCTTTTCTACAATATAGTGTATCTTCTGGAACAATGATAGTGAAACAAGAACATTGAAGGCCTCTGGCTTTTAGGCTTCCTTAACGGCTTTGTGATATCCAAATCAACGAGAAATGAAACGATAAAGTGGAACTCCAGACGATCGGCTGTATGTATAGCTGAAACGTATATCAGCTTGTCAATGTTACATGAAATGCTTACGTATTGGGATTAAGGTAACACCTAAAGGAGATCTGAACTCAAAAGGTAAACATTTGCAAGATTTACTACTGCTCCATCCATTCTATGGATCTGGGCTTCCTACACATCTCTGCTGCTCCCTGTTGTCCTTGCTGCAGAGGAAGCTGAACCTGAGGATCTGCAATGCAAGGATCTCCCTGCTACTGCTCCATCCATTCTATAGATCTGGACTTCCTACACATCTCTGCTGCTCCATGTTGTCCTTGCTGTAGAGGAAGCTGAACTTGAGGATCTGCAATCCAAGACTCTCCCTGCTACTGCTCCATCCATTCTATAGATTTTGGCTTCCTACACTTCACTGCTACTCACTGTTGACCTTGCTGGAGAGGAAGATGCCCCTGAGGATCTGCAATGCAAGGATCTCCCTGCTACTGCTCCATCCATTCTATAGATCTGGACTTCCTACACTTCTCTGCTGCTCCCTGTTCTCCTTGCTGGAGAGAAAGCTGAACCTGAGGATCTGCAATGCAAGGATTTTCCTGTTACTGCTCTATCCATTCTATGGATCTGGGCTTCCTACACTTCTCTGCTGCTCCCTGTTGTCCTTGCTGGAGAGGAAGCCAAACTCCATGCTCTTCCTGTCCAGCTCATGTGTTAACCCTTTATTGCCCAGTGTGGTGTTTTCCAGCCTATTGCCTTGTGCTGTTCCAGTGTTCCTCTCTGTCTGTGGATATTCCTGTGTCACCTGTGCCTCCTGTCGCTCTCAGTGTCTCCTGTGTTCCCTGTGTCTGCAGTGGCCCCTGTGTCACTTGTGCCCATATCCTGGATTGCTGGTATTTGACCTCTGGCTTGTGACCTGACCTCTCTTGATTTGGCACGTGCGGTATGCATCCGTGCATATGTTAATGACATGCATGTGCCATGGCTGAAATCATTGAGAAAAGTGTGTGATAATTGAGAAGCGTATGAGAAGAGTATGCGTGAATTACCTGTAGTGCCCCGGGGATTGTGGTGGAACTGCAGAGTTCATCTGCAGTTCAGTTACCACAGTCACATGACTCTGGAAACTTTTCGGTCACAACTGTGACTACAGGCGATCCCCGGGCACTAGAGGTTGAATGGGGACAAGTTTCCCCATTCATCACATCTAGTGCCCTGTGTTCTTGGATAGAGAAACTCCATCCAAGAACACATACAACTAGTAAAGGGTTGAAAGAGCAATCTGATTGCTCTTGCAGCCCTTAATAAAAATAACCTGAATTCTCCCACCATTGACTTCCATTGTGTTTAAATTTGGCATTCGAATAGCTGTATAATCGAATAGTGAGATATTCGACCAACACTACTTATTACCTCTATTTACCATGCCTCAAATTCTATTGCAATGTGAAGTATTGGTGTTATAGTCTTGTAATCCACCCGTGTCCACTTTATAGCTGCATAACTAGAAAATGGTGACATTATTTTTTAAAGCCCGCCGTTTAGCAGAATTGGTGTCCCAGCTCCGGCCATTGTTTGAATTTTAGCACACAGGTAATAGTCCTCCTGTCAGCTTGTCTCCGTCACTTCTACCTGCACCTGTCATCCTGGACAGCAATCACTTTGTCCTAAAAAGAACATTTCAGATTTCAGCCGGCAATATAATTGTAACCTTTCTTCTTTAGATAATGTTCTTCACATTCTTGTCTTCCAGACCTTTCATGAGCTCATTCCCTTCTGCAGAATTCCCTTTCCACTAGCCATTTCACAATTTCCAACAGATGAAATCTTTATTGTCATTGAATATTACCTGTTCAGGTAAACATATAATCTTGCTCCTGATAAGACAATGATATCACTTTCTATACAGCTTACTCATCTCTTCCGGGTCCGATTCCCCCTCTTGTAACTTATTATTGAAGGAAGCTCAGGACATCCTTGTCACTGAATATATTTTGTGTATTGTATTACCCTTCATTTCCATAAAATGTCTGTAAAAGAAATGTCAATATATTGGCAAAATGTATTGGGGTCAATGATATTGAAGAGAAGATGATATCAAGGTGTTTTTTAGGGTACAATAGTAAAAAAAAAAAAAAAAAAAAAGAGACATTAACACACTTCCTGTGTGCTCCTTGGGAAAGGAATCAATCTCTCCCTGTGTGGATTTAACCCTTCCTCAGTGTGCACACATCCTGTCCTTTAGGAAGACTATGGGTCTGATTTATGAAAGCTCTCCAAGGCTAGATACACTTTCATCAGTGAACCTGGGTGATCCAGCAAACCTGACAATGGAATTTCTGAACATCCTGGGCGGTTCATTTCTATCTGGATTTATATGTCTAAAATCAGTACATTGTTTTTCATGAAAATTTATTTTACAGTATAATATAAAAGTATGAGTATAATAAAGTTTTAAACACAAAATCATGTCAAGATCATAAATTAAATTAAAAAAAAAAATTTGGTGGCGCTCGCACCAACGTCACCAAGAACTCCTGGGTGACTTATCAGATGCGGAGAACGCCAGCCGGAGGAAGCAAAGTAATGCAAAGGACGAAGGAGGACGCCAGCGGGTCAGGTAAAGCTTTATTTATCATTTTGTTTCACTGTTTCAGTGGGGTTACCGCTTTCAGCATCTTTTTCTTACCCCGTCATACTCGAGGTTACCGCTGGGGAGGTTAGCTATTTGTTAGCAAATGTTTTCAATCCTGATTCATTGCAGGTTTGCGGGATCACTCAGCTTCACCGATGAAAGTGTATCCTCTCCAGCCATGCTTCCATACATCAGACCCATTGCCACTCTGGCCACTTCTCTACCTTGCTATCACTCCATTACCCATCCACTGCCCATGTGTTTGGTGGCAATGTTGGTGCTTATGGGTACGGGTAAGCATGTGACCTCCTCCTTGTGCCAATCACATGGCTGGGGGAAATATATCACTGCTGGCTTTAGCAAATTAGCCATTTTATTGCAGGTTGGTGAGCTTTGGAAGTCCAACGCTTTAGAAAGACACCTAAGTAGGTGAGATGACAGGGTCTCTTTAACAGACAAGGTTTAATTGAAAAGTGTCCCTGGAAAAGATTTTAAAGGAAAGGCCAAAAATTAGGACCCAATGGCCCACCATGGCTGGAGAGAAGACACTTTCATCAGTAAAGCTAGGTGATCCAGAAAATCTGGAATTGATTTCCTAAAATTCTTTAGCTATTTATCAAATGTTTTCAATTCTGGACCAGATCCATTCCAGGTTTGGTGGATCACCCAGCTTCACTGATGAAAGTGTATTTTCTCCAGCCTTGGGGAACTTTATTTAATCGAGGCCATCTATTGCACAGCAAATAGAAGGAAGGGCCACATATATCAGTCATGGAGCTGCATTGCCATATTCTGCTGAGTGAAGGAAAGGGTTACCCCTCCCCCCCTGCACACAGGAGATTGGCAGCTGAGGGTCATTTAATCCTGCATGGTGATGATGAGTGAGGTGGCCCCAAAGAGCAGTCAATCACCGGGCGACCGAGCCTGCTACACCGAGATCATTACCAACCAAAGCGGCTCTACGCGTTTTGCTGTCACTCCCGATTCCAATCTGAGCAGTGACTCACAAGGACCTAAGGAAAGCGTCAAGGGCACAGGAGATAAGTGGGAACAATCCCATAATCCCCGGAATACAGATGAGTCTGCGACCTCTGCCTAAAAAAAATACTTTGATGTGTCTGGATTTACACAGCCAACAAATAAAAAAAAATAAACATAAGAGAAAGAAAGAAGAAAAGTTAACAAATAAGTAGCTCAATGGGAATTATTTATAAAGCAGTGAATCTGAATCTAAAATGAAAAATCAATTACTACCATTAAAAACACTGGAAGGTTCTGCACTAGGAAATGTTTGGTGAATAATACATTATAAATACAGTGCAGACTGTGTCTTAGTAACAATATTAACAGTCCAAATAAGTATTTGGGCCAAAGGGGCACTCGACAATCGTCATCTAGTAAGCAAATAGCAGATTGGTGTATATAGTTGTTGCATACATATAAGCCGTGAACCCGACGCGTTTCACCCATTTAAGGCTTCTTCAGGGGTGGCAGTACGTTTAGCGACAGTATCTGAGTACATACATCAAATTAATGTAGGTATAAGCTGAAACAAGAAAATAAACATTGGAGTGTTATATATAAATTGTATCTATATAATGACAGTAGTGTGAAATTGGCAATATGTTATAATGTAATACCAGGCAAATGTAGGCAGTATGTGTGTTAGAGTTTTGGTGAATGTCAGATTCACTGATTTAACAATATACTTCTATAAACCTGAAAAAAAACCCTAATATGTTACAATATACAGCAAATGTATAATGATTAAAAAAGCTGTAATGTCAATATTAAAAAACATTTCTTAAACTTGGGTGACCTGGTGCAATCAGTGACCCTGAGTGATTTCTGAACAAAGATGGTGCCATTCTTCTAGGAATCATAAGGGGGGTCTGTGATCTTTGGGAGAGGTTATAAATACCTGGAAGTGTTACATATGACAAACAATGATTACTTGCAGCACATGTATGAAGAATATGTCTGATGGGAAGTCAAACTCTTAATTTTCTCCATGTGATCCATTTACATTACAAGTAATTTAGAAAGCGCGTCACGGATAATTGAAGGAGGTGCAGTCTGTCCTAACGTGCTCTAAAACTGATCCTGTTCCTCTCCCAAATTCCCACCAGGAGCCCCATCAAATTCCTAAATTCCCCCTGGGGCATCGGAGCCCCTCTTCACATCAGAAAAGCCCTTTACATCAGAACCTCAAATCCCCACTCAGAGCCCCTTTTAAATCAGAGTCCTAAGTTTCCACTAGACAACCCCTTTACATAGGAAGCCCCCCTCTACATCAAAGTCCCAAATCCCCACCAGGACCCCCCCTATGCAAAATCACCCCCCTTGCATCAGGGTCACACATTCACATCAGGAGCCCCCTTCCCTTTACATTAGAGCCCACTGCCCTTCCATCAGGTCCGCACTTTCATATCAGGAGCCCCCTTTGCACCAGAGCCCCTGTTACAGCAGTCCCATATTCCCATATTCACATTCCCATATTCAGAGTCCCATATTCACATTAGAGCTCCCCCCATACATTACTATTATTACAGTATTTATATAGTGCCGACATATTATGCAGCGCTGTACAAAGTCCATAATCATGACACTAGCTGTTCCTCAAAGGAGCTCACAATCTAATGTCCATACCATAGTCATATGTCTTTAATACAGTCTAAGGTCAATTATTGGGAGAAGCCAATTAACCTAACTGCATGTTTTTGGAAATGTGGGAGTAAACTGGAGTACCCAGAGGAAACCCACAAAAAACCGTGAGAACTTGCAAACTCCATGCAGATAGTGTCCAGGCTGAGATTTGAACCTGGGAGCCAGTGCTGTAATGGCCAGAGTGCTAACCACTGAGCCACCATGCTTACATCAGACCCCCATATTCACATCCATAGCCTCCCCATCAGAATCCTACATTCACCCCAGGAGCCCCCCAGTCCTCTGGCCCAGCTGCCCAGGGTTCGGCTTTATGTGTGTCTGGTTTGGAGATGAGCTAATCTGCACATTTGCGGTTCCAGACACAAAATGGTTAATAGGCTATCTATAGAAGCTGCAGCTAAGTTTTCCCGGACTGGAGCTGTATTTGTGCCGGCAGCTATAGCACAGAACAGTCTTTTCTCAGCCGGCAGAAATGAAGTTTATAAGATCTGATGATGGACAAGAATAGTGAGCACGGTGTCCGCGGAATGATCCCCCCATCTAATAACCTCTTTTCTGTACTCCAGGAGAGCTTAGCGGTGTTTTGTGCGCTCCCCTCCCAGCGATGTGAAGGGCTGAATCCTCCGTCTTTCTGAAGATTTGTCTCCTGTTATCAGAGAATGGGCTTAGGAATAAATCCCTTGTCATTTCATCGAGAGAAATCCAAACTATTTGTTGGAAAGAAAACTTCTTCTCCAGAGATTGCTGACGGGAACAGAAAGAAACAGAATTCAGACTATAAAGACAAACCGTGCCGTACACCCTACGCGTTTCGAGTCTTTATTTTTACGTTTACCTGAAAGTGGAATTTGATGCGGTTTTGGCAGGGTACTCACTGACGCCCAATATTCTTTTCTGTCTGTATGGTTGACAAGTTCCATCGGTGATTGCCGAAGCTAAAACTTTTCTTTCTTAGAATAGCACAGATTTAAAACCCCGGTCATGTTTTTATTGCTTTGTAAGAGTTACGGCACCTGGTGCTAGATCCCTCCCTTAATTACTTGTATCCCTGGTGCCAATGTAACATATTACAGGGGTGGTATGGGTATTTCGGCTCTGGAACCCCTGGCTGCAATGGACAGTCAAGACCCACCACCAATGGTGGCCAAAGACAAGTCAATGGGTGCACAACCAGTGTCAGCATCCAATATCTCCTTGATATCGGGTACCATTGACCAGCAGAGTCAACATTTCATCCGGTATGCCCATGAAAGACTGCCAGCCAATGGGATCACTCCCTGCTGTACAAATAACTGGCATGGTTGGTGAAGGTAAATGGCAAGGTGCTGGTAAATGGTAGGGAACATTCTGATTGGCTAGTGGTTGTTGGGCAGCACTCCCATCTAAAAATCAATATAATATATATTTATATATTGGAAAAACAACGCGTTTTGCGGTTCAAAGTTCCTCCCTTCTTCAGGGTTTGATACTGTAGAACAAGGTGAATATTGACATCATCCTGAGGGGTAATTGGTATGATAGACGCAGATGCAGAATCCCTACAATTTCATTAGGCTAGTACACTTGGTTTAACAGTAGCAGGTCCTGATGAAAAGTGACTCCTTGAACCCCCAAAATGCGTTGGACTTTTGCGCTGCGCTGCATTGCGCTGGTGACCATTGTGACTGGGGGGGGATTAGGGAAATGAGTTGTCACAAGGATTGAGGGGAAATATTAGAATGGGGGTCATCTGTTCCGGGGGGGGAAAAGATTTCCTTTAAATTCCTGGTGTGTCCTTGGGGCAGGACCTAAAGGTAAATTTCCCATGGGTACACAGATAGCAAAAAACAAACCTTCCCTACTCTATCCAACCATTAATGTGTTGACTTTACAAACATTTTAATAATAAACTTCTATTACATCATTCAAATGAAAGGGTTAACCAGAAAAGTAGAGTGAAAAAGTGGCGGTCTGCTGCTCCTATACTGTCCAATCAGTAAGTAAGAGGGTGTGTCCTGGACTATGCTGCACTGCTTCTGCACCACCCCTAGGGGTCCCTGAATCACAAGATTGACTGAACATAACTCCAAATCTCAGGTAATACTCCATCCCTATATACAGTACATTACTACAACTTCTTAGCTGCCCTAGATTTCGGCAGGCGCAAATAAAACAATAAGATTGATGTATTTTCAAATTTCCTAGCAGACAGAATGAAAATGTTTAATGTCATTCTTCTTTGAAATTCATCCCATTAATTATAGACATCGGTGCGTCTCAGACTGATAACAGAAAGAACACACGCAGCGAAATCCAATTGTTAAGTATTCGGAGCCGAACCCTAAAGAGGCCGCATGGAATGATATTCGCACCCCTCCTGCACTGTAATCAACAACACTGCGTGCATAACAGGCAAATATTATTACAAAACAAATTATCTTTACTTAAAACACAGCCCAACACCCGTATCGTGTTCCGCCGTACAACTCTGGATTAAGTAATGTTTTTTTAATTACCCGGTTTTAATTAGCTGCGGCAGGATTGTACATATATTAATACTGCTGACTGTTTCTTTTATTCTCCCTTCAGATTATGGTCCTCATTAACGTCCCTCGGAGATGGCCGGCTGCTCAGTTCTATCGGGCTCTCTTAAAGGGGAACTTAAAGAATGACGGTCCAGTATCTGCACAATAAGTTTTGTATTGTGTGTGGTCACAGCTACGCCCCCCAAAGAGTGAAGTCACTTGACCCCCTTAAAGTCCACATGTTTAGGGACCTTTTTCCCATGTAGACCATTGATTACGATCTATTCCCAACCAGGATTCTGTGGAACTCCAGGGGTGGAACTCCCATTGACCCCCTAACTGGTTTTAGTAAGACCTGAAAATTATTTCAAAAGTTCCCTCGAGCGTAAAAAGGTTGTGAAAGGCTGGTTTGTAGAACCCTAGGGTACCTTCAGTGGTTGCTAAGGGTTCTTCAAACTGTGGTTGATTAACATCCTGTTTAATGATGCCCTATAGTTCTTGGGCCAACACCCCCAACTACATGAGTCTCATGATGTTTTTTCAGGTGTCTATTTAGGTAGTATTCCAGCCAGCACTGCATTCTTTCCACTGCCCACCAATTTAGGAGGCTTTTTTATACCACTGCCCCCCCAATAATTGGATTTAGTAGGGGTTCCTCAAGATCTGAATATTCAGCTCTTCCAAACCTGGGCTCCATGGAACCCCATGGTACCTACAGGGGTAGCTAGGGGTTCCTCAAACTGTGACTTATTGACCCCCCGGTTGATGATTCCAATATAGTTCTGTGGCCAACACCACTTTGTAGAGCCAGCTTCATGACTCGGATGATGTTGGTAATTATCTATAAAGGTTTTATCCAAGCCAGTATTGTAAAGGGGGACATTCTTTCCACTGGCCACTAATTTAGAAAACTTTTTTCCCATGGATCCCCCAGTTGGTTTTAGTAGAGGTTCTTCAAGACCTGAAAATTATTTCAAGTGTTCCTCAGGGGTAAAGAGGTTGGGAAAGGCTGGTCTATAGCAGCCGTTCCCTACCAGGGCTCCATGGAACCCCAGGGTACCTTCAGAGGTTGCTAGGGGTTCCTCAAACTGTGGCTTATTGACCTTCTGTTTGATGATGCCTTTGTAGTTCTGGGGCCAACACCACTTTGTAGAGCTAGCTTCATGACTCTGATGATGTTGGTAATTGTCTATAAAGTTGTTATCCAAGCCAGTATTGTAAAGGGGGACATTCTTTCCACCGGAAACCTTTTTCTCATTGATCCCATTGACCGGAAAATTATTTCAAGTGTTCCCCAGGGGTAAAGAGTTGGGAAAGGCTGGTCTATAGCAGCCGTTCCCTACTAGGGCTGAAGGAACCCCAGGGTACCTTCAGAGGTTGCTAGGGGTTCCTTGAACTATGGCTTATTGACCTTCTGTTTGATGATGCCTTTGTAGTTCTGGGGCCAACACCACTTTGTAGAGCTAGCTACATGACTCTGATGATGTTGTTAGTTGTCTGTAAAGGTGTTATCCAAGCTAGCAATGTAAAGGAGTGCACTCTTTCCGCTGGCCACCAATGTAGAAGGCTTATTTCCCCACGGATCCCCAAAAATGAGGTTTAGTAAGAGTTCCTGAAGATCTGAAAATTATTTCAGCAGTTCTCCAAGGGTAAAATAATTGAGATGGAAGCCCTAAATGGAACCCTAGGGTACATTTAGGGCTTCCTCAAACTGTGGCTTTTTGACCTCAGTTTGATAATGTCTTTATAGTTCTGGGGTCAACATCCCTTGATAGATGCATGACTCTAATTAAGTTTTAGGTGTCTATAAAGATAGTATTTTAGCCAAAACCGTGAGGTAGGGAATTATTTCCATTGGCCACTAATATAGAAAGCTTTTTCTCCCATTGACCTTCAAAAAATTGGTTTTAGTAAGGGTTCCTTTAGACCTGAAAATTATTTCTAGGGTTCCTCAGGGGTAAAAAGTTTGAGAAATACTGGTCTATAGCAGTTTTTCTCAACTATGGTTCCATGGAACCCCAGGGTACCTTCAGAGGCTGCTAAGGGTTTATTGAACTGTGGCTTATTGACCTTTCTGTTTGATGATGCCTTTATAGTTCTGGAGCCAACACCCCTTCATAGAGCCAGCTACATGACTCTAATGATACTCTAATAAGTGTTTCTTTAGCCAGCACTGTTTGTCATTTTTTCCACTGGTCACCAATTTGAAAGGCTTTTTTTTCCATCGACCCCCCAATTGGTTTTAGTATGGGACCTGGAAATTAAATAAACAACTCAAAAATGGTTGAGAAAGACTGCTCCAGCAGCTAATCCCAACTAGGGTTTCCGTAGAATCTTAGGACATCTTTAGAGGTTGTTAAGGGTTCCAATTTCATTGTGCCTGAAAATTTTGGGTTATAATGTAATGTAAAGCCAGCAAGATAACACCATAAATCTTTGTAAGGGTGGAAATAGGAGCTCTACTGTAAGGCGGACAGATTTATCTATGGCCAAAATTTAAGGGGCATTCTTCATTCTAACCCTAATTAATAAATTTTAACAGGGGTTACCTGGGACCTGTATATTTTGTCAAGGGGTCCTCTGGAGTAAAATGTTGAGAAAAGCAGACTTGTGGCATTTATGGTTGTAGAGCATTGATCTAAAAATAGAGTAATAATGAATTACATGATATCAGGTGAGTTTGGTGATGGATGCTTGGGGGCACATTTATAAAGCAGTGCCTCAAGTGAATCCTCCAGGTGCATGTGGTTCTTTATGACAGTGATTGATTCACCACCAATAAACGTCTGACCACATTAACAGTTTTACCAATATGGCTGCTTTATATGACGGCTGCCATGTAGAACACAGGCCATGCTGGGCTCTCTTTGGATGCCAAGCTGGACAAGGTGGTCTAATCCACAATAATCAGTCCATTCCTCAATGATTGGATACGTTGCGATTATCTGAATGCTATTTGTAGTCTGAGTACTACCATGGGGGTTTAGGAAAAAAATAAAGCAATAGATCTCTATACATCCTCTGTAAGGGGCTACTGTTGTGTAGCAGTTGGATCAGCACCCCCTATATTCTTGGACCAGGGGCGACCCCGAAGAATATGTCACCGGCTGGCCCTGCATAAGGCATTAATATATGATTGTGCCAAAACAGGTTCTCTTTAAACATTAAGTTGTTTGGTGAATGTCCAGCCGCCTGCGTTCCTGACATTTAACGGCGACCGATTCTACCTAACCGTCCTGTGTTGTATAAGTGGCTCGCGGGAGCTGTTTCACTAGCGGATGCAGTTCTTTTGTTAATGGTGACCTTTAAGTGAAGGCTGAGATAACACGTTCCCACATTAGTGAGCTATTGAATGAAATTCTGCCTGTTATTATCAATCTCAGTGCAGTAACAGCTACAAGGCGCCGTTGTTAAAGCGAAACCCCGCAATATGCATCCAAGCTTCCCATTATAGCTTGCTGCACAATATATTTATATATTTAATCAATGATCTGATCTGTACCATACTGCACTGATTCCATTATTCAATGCAAATCCAGAATGACATTTCAGGGCTGATTAGAAAGCAGAGCTATGGGCATAGTGTTACTTAAACAAAGAGACAACACACAGCACGACATGCTTTACAAATATGCATTGCTGGTATGTAATAACAAGCTAACGCATATACCATCATTACAAATAATGATGATTGCAATATATATAAATGCAATGTTTTTTATTTTGCAAGTTGATCTCTTTCAAACATTTTTCAAATATCATGATGGGAACACTCCTTTGGGCCCAAATTTGGCTGCCTCTGCCAAGTCCCCCAATCTTTATTTTATACTATTTTTTAGTTATCTTTTCCAATGGCTCCAGGCTGGTCAGGTGATCCTGAAGATCCCATGACTTTCTGTACTCACTGTATGTCCTCAATGTTCTGGATTAAGTGTCAATGGACTTTATTCAACCTATAAGACTGAGGACATCTTGTGGTAAAAAAGTGGTATTACAACTGGTTTTGGTAAAGGTCAGTATTTCAGACTAAGCTGCTCCAACATGCTTTTAACACTCGGAAACTTGGAAACTATATAAAAAAGTTGATATCGTCACAAAAGTGGTAATTTTGTCAGAACCCCCCCCCCCCCCCCAAATATGCACCTATACTTGCATAAGCAGGAGTAGAGCCAGAAGGACATAAATCATGGAATAAATATTACAAATATTACGGGGGATGGCTGCTGCCTATAGGAGCTAGACTTTAGGATTTTGGACAGAACTAATACTGGAACTGCTATTGGTAAGATGTGGTGTCATTCTCATCCTTCCTTGACTACTTTTTGGGACAGTGTACAATGGAGAGGGGCTTTTGAGATATACATGGGTATATAGAAGGAGCAAGATGACTAGTCTAAAAGTCAGCAAAGCCAGCTCCCATTGTGTTAACCTCAGTACATTCCCATTTCCCCCACCTCCTGGATTGTAAGCTCCTCTCCTCCTGTGTCACTGTCTGTATTCATCTGTCATTTGCAATATGTTTGCGCTATATAAATGCTGTTTAATAATAATAATAATAATAATAATAATAATAATAACAATAATGAATTCTTCCAGGGAGATCCAGGCAATAAAAAATGCATTTGATTGGTTGCCACACCTCCTCTCTTCCACCTGGACTTTTTTGTATGTCTACCCTTTTTGTAAATTCAGAGAATACATTTCCTCCTGCATCCGTGTGATTTATCTCTCTTCTCTCTCATCCTAAACATTTATTTTATATGCAGAATACAGAAAAAAAGCTTTTTAAAAAAATGTAAAGTAAACACAGATCTCACCTCTCTGGAAGATCTATCACCTCCATAAAAATGTTTTCTCTGCGCAGGATGCCGGCCACAACGCACTTTGCTTTGTGACTCAGAGAAATGTTGTTTGCTCAAGTACAAAATTGACTAAATCAGCCAAATAAATCTGCCCAGGCCGGGTAGCCTGAGGACGGTGAGAGAACAGACGGCAATCGGTACACCGCAGAGGGATGCAGCTGAGAAATGCGTTCTCGTGATCTCACTGGATGCATGAACTTACTAAATGGCTTGTAAAACTTAAATGTTAAAGACAGAGATGTCAGGTCTTCATGTCATCACATCACAGAGGTGGTTATAAAAAAATACCTTAAAGTGGACCTGAACTCCAAAACAATGTTACATGAAAATAATAATAAAACTGGGACAATAATGTTATTTTTTGTATTTATTTATTTATTTTTTTTAATTCAAAAGAATGCATTTCCTGCATTCTGCCTGTCTGTGTGATTCATCTCTCTTCTCATCTTAAATATTTTTTTTTTATGCAGAAAAAACCTAAAGTGCACCTGAACTCCAAAACAATGTTACATGAAAATAATAATAAAACTGGGACAATAATGTTATTTTTTGTATTTATTTATTTATTTTTTTTAATTCAAAAGAATGCATTTCCTGCATTCTGCCTGTCTGTGTGATTCATCTCTCTTCTCATCTTAAATATTTTTTTTTTATGCAGAAAAAACCTAAAGTGCACCTGAACTCCAAAACAATGTGTTATATTATAGGGAACATCTAAAAATAAATACATATAATATATTGATATAAAAATGCTGGTGTAATAATGTTTTTTTCCTTTATTCAACATTATTATATTATATTATATTATTATATTATAATATATTATATTAAAAATATTAAAACATATAAAATATTTACATATAATATATAAATATAGATATAAAAAGCTGGTGTAATAATGTTTTATTTCTTTATTCAACATTAAAATAGCTGTGTATTTCCTGGTATGTAAGGGCGCCCAGGCACGTCTGTGTTTGCAGCCTCAAAATATTTACATATAATACAATATAAAATATTATAATATAATAAAAATAATAATACATATAAAATATTTACATATAATATATTATATTGATATAAAAAGCTGGTGTAATAATGTTTTTTTTCTTTATTTAACATTAAAATAGCTGTGTATTTCCTGGTATGTAAGGGTGCCCAGGCACTTCTGTGTCTGCAGCCTCATCGCTGTATATCTGCAGTGTGAGACCTAAGGCACTGCTGCCTCTGATTGCCAGGTTTGGGAAGGCTGGAGTGAGATTTGATGATCTGACTATTGTGCTGATCACCTAGCTTGCTGGAGGCTCTGACCTGAGGAAGCAAAGCCCTGCCTACTCCAAGATGACCTCCTTCATACAAAGACAAAGGACATCATTTATTACAAGGCTGGAGGTTCATCAGTGAAACTGAGTGATCCAGAAAACCTGGAATTGATCTGGTCCGGGATTTAAAACATCGATTTTAAGAAAGCCATTCCAGGTTTGCTGGATCACCCAGATTCAGTGTATTTACTCCAGCCTTGGAAAGCTTTAATAAATAAGGCCCAAGGTGCAGAACAACGCATAGCAATTCAACAATGGAGGAAAGATAAACTGCTGGGGGACCACAAACAATTCTTATTGATTAACTATCAGAAAATCGATCAGACCTTTCATTCAAGTGGACAAATCTGCTCTCGTATACCAGACCAAAAGCTAACACTATCAAACAATGATTCACTAAAGTCAGTTCACTTAGCAAATTGAATTATCCCTTTCAATATCACTTTAGTGAATACGATGAAAATTCATCTTAGTTCTGTTGACTTAAACCATCCAATCACATGCAAGTACAAATCCTGGATTCCTGGTGATTGTGTTTTCTATTCCTCATTCACTAAGCTCAGTAAAATAAATCCTATTCAAGGGAATAATTCACTGTTGTAACGGGGAGAACTCCATGGTATTAAATTCCTAAATATACAAAAGAGAGAGGCCACATCCCAATAAGTATAGATAGCAACAAAAACATGTTCAAAGAAAGTGGGGTATTCTTGGCATTCAAAAACATCAGAATAAAAAATACATAGTTTATTAGTTACATATAAAAAAAATTATAAATCACGTACAACAATCATCATATATGTAACCATAAAATAAATTACCATATAATGGCAGAAAAGATCTAAAATAACTTATCACTTGTTCCAAGGATTCTCCAAAAAGGACATAAAGACCTATAAAGGTTTTTTTTCCATTCAGATGTAACGTGTTTCCCAGAGCTGATCGGCTTCATCAGGAATTCTTGTAAAAGGTAAAACCCATATGAAATAGAAAGGATGGTAACCTATTCAACCCTGGAATGAGCATGCGGGGGCCAAAGAGTAATGGTCGGTAAACTTACTAAAAAAATAACTTTTTGTTCAGTAGTAGATAGCAAGGAGTAAAGGATATCAGAATTAAATGAATGAAAGAGAATACCAAAAATCTGCCACGTACTGGCAGAAAATTGCCAAAATACCCTATTACGTGTTCCAAAGGTTCCTCCATACAGGACTTAAAGATGTACAAAGCTTTTTTTCTGTACAGATGTAACAATTGAAAAATAAATGGAGGAACCAAACAATGGGCTTTACGGTTTTTACATTAAGCAACGCGTTTCGCAGAGCTGATCTGCTTCATCAGGGACATTTGTAAAAGGTAAAACCCATATGTAATAGAAAGGATGGTAACTTATTCAACCCTGGATTGAGCACACAGGGGCCAAAAAGTAATGGTTGGTAAAGTTCCAGAAGTGATGAATTGTCCTGTAGCAAGAAGTAAAGGATACCGGAATAAAAGAAAAAAATACTCAATGGAAGAGCTTACTAAAAACCTGCCATATATTGGTAGAAAAGAGCCAAAATACCTATTACTTGTTCCATAGGTTTCCCAAAACGAACTATAAGTGTTCAAGTTTTTTTTTTTTCTGTACAGATGTAACAATTGAAAAATAAATAGAGGAACCTAACAATGGGCTTTAAGGTTTTTATATTCAACGCATTTCACAGAGCAGATCGGCTTCATCGGAAATTCTTGGTAAAAGGTAAAAGCCATATGAAATAGAAAGGACGGTAACTTATTCAACCCTGGAGTGAGCACATGGGCCAAAAAATAATGGTCAGTAAAGTTCCCAAAGTGATAAATTGTTCTGTAGTACATAGCAAGAAGTAAAGGATACTGGAATAAAAGGCAAAAATTCTCAATAGAAGAGAAAACTAAAATACATACTGAAAAGAACCCAGAAATTCAAGGAAGGCTAAGACCAAAAAAGAAGGCAGTTTGTTCCATGGCTTCTGTGGTAACTGGAAAAAACATTGGACCTGTTTTATTTTTGTATTCTGACATTTTATAATGCATTGAAATACACTGCCTGATATAGAGCACATAGAAGCTTAATAACACCTAGCAGAGTGCGTTCACATAGCACACAACCGCTGTGAACGAGCCCTAACTCTCCCCAACTGCGTTCAAGCAGAATAAAGTTTCTTCCACATTTACATTTTATCACTGAATATTCCATTCCCTGCCTGAGCCTATTTCTTATTTTCTGTCCCATAATATCGGGGAAATAAAGTTATATAACTCTGCGAGGGTTGGGTGAATCGGAGACAGGCCAGCGCTTATCTGTATTCATTTTCCCTGTGTCTGCCTTTTTACAAATGACGGATTAGGCAAAGCGAAGACTTTATGTCTCTTTCCAGGCCTGTTACTCAGTTATACATCTGTGCTGTACAAACAGCTAATGTTCCTCCAAGGAAATAACATTTATTTTGGGAGCGAGTCGCTCTTACCTGCATGCTGAGTATTTCTACGCATTGCTGACTCCAAGCTTGTTCATACAACTCTGCGGAGGGGGGAAGTTAAAGTGGACCCAACATCAGATTTATCCTTTGTGTCTATGAATGCTGAATATTGTTCCAGGTATGTATTACCCCTCACAGAGATCACAATACATGGCAATAGCATCATTATTATTAAATTGTATTTATATGGCACCAACATATTACGCAGCTCTGTACAAAGTCCACAGTCATGTCACTAACTGTCTCTCAAAAGAGGTCACAATCTAATGTCCCTACCATAGTCATTTGTCATTAATACAGTCCAAGGCCAATTTTTTGGGGAAGACAATTCATCTAACTTAATGTTTTTGGAATGTGGAAGGAAACCCATGGGGAGAACCTGCAAACTCCATGCAGACAGTGTTCTGGCCGAGATTCCAACCTGGAACCCAGCGCTGCAAAGGGCAGAGTGTTAACCACTGAGCCACCGTGCGGCATATTCTGCTTTTCATTCTAGATCAGGGTCGGCAAATTTTTTGGCCGCTAGGCCATTTCAGGGGTAGGCAGGAGCACACTAGGCTGGACTCTCTCTCTCTCGTGTCCCACCCTAATGGCTCCGTCCTCAGGAACGCCCCCTGAAGGGAATTCCCTCTCCTCTGCAATGCATACAGAGGAGGGGGAAAGTTCCTTATTTCCCCCGGTGGGCATTAACACTTCCGCCACCGGGGTAAATAGGGAACATTCCCTCTTTTCTGTATGGATTGGGGAGGAGAGGGAACTCCCTTCAGGGAGCCACAGCAAGAGGAGGCTCAAGAGCTCCGGCTGCTCCTGTAATTTGTTCCGGCCGGCAACGCGCAGGTTTGGAGCCGCGGGTTGCCGGCCGGCAATAGGTCGGATGGGCTAGGGGGCGTTAGGCCGGAACAAACTACCGGCTAGGCCGTATTTGGCCTAAAGGCTGGAGTTTGCCGACCTCTGTTCTAGATGGATGAGGGTCGCCATTTATTTTGTAGACTGAGATGTTTAGATATAAAAAAATAAGAACCATTTCAATCTCAACCACTCTCATTCAACTGAATAGGAGTAGATTGTAAGCTCTTCAGGACAGGGTCCTCTCCTCCTCCTGTGTCATAGTCTGTATCTGTCTGTCATATTCAACCCCTATTTAATGTACAGCGCTGTGTAATATGTTGGCGCTATATAAATACTGTTTAATAACAATAATAATAGGAGTGGTTGGGAGCCATTTTTTTTTCTCCTCTGATGGAAGGACCACACACCAAGAGCAATGTGTGAACGGTAAGGTTTGCCAGCCCTAGGCACATCGCAGCAGCTTGCTATGTGCATAGGAGAACCTAATACATTTTTTTTTCACTACAAATGCAAAAAGTACCTAAATCTTGGTGCCTGTGTGCTTTGACCTTTTGGCCCGATTTATTAAAATTCTCTTTTCCAAAAGCAAACCGGAAATGGACTTCTTAAAAATCATTTGCAATTATGTAACATGTTTCCAATCCTGGATCAGATCCATTCTAGGTTTGCTGGATCACCCAGATTCTCCCATGATAGCCTATCTTCTCCAGTCTTGGAGCGATTTAATACATCCGGCCCAAAGTTACAATGTTGCAGAATGATCAGAGAGAAAAAGGGAAATGCTTCTTTCCTGCCTGCAACAGATCGATAACATCATTTTAACCCAAGCAATGTAATTGGAATGGAGCTCATGGATGGCCTGGGTATAATAGAAAAATTCTCAATTTAAAAAGAGCTTTTGCCAGCCGGATTAACCTGTGCACTTTCTGCAGCTTTCGCAGCTGTTCTCTATACGTTCTACTTTTCAATTCAGTCCTTGCAGTTTGGCTTTATCATTCAACTAAGATCACATGGTCGATGCCGGGGGTCCATTCACACCATTGGGGTGCACTGGGCATGGTATGTTGTGCATTAATGTGCATTGTGTTAAATCAATCTATTATACTGAATGGACAGCCTAATGCACCAACAACGTCGCACTTATCGAACAAAATGCTTTCAATGGTATATTTACCAGACTGCAGGGTTGCCAATCAAAAAGTCCATTGTGGTTTATCAGCGCTTTGAGACGTCACGCCATGTCGGTAATCCACAGCAGAAATCCAACCTGGAAGCTCATTAGATTCAATCCAAGTAGCGTCAGTCGTCACTTTTGTTAATGCCATGTGAAAACGTTATATACAAACAACATTTAGCAGAATCATTAGCAATTATTACTGTTGTTATGACTTCTGTTATGGTGCAACAAAAATGTTTCTGACATGGAGGGAAGAAGCCAACTGTAATTATGTCATTGCAATATAGAGGAAGCTCATGTTCTTTTATTGCATAATAAAATTCCTCAGAGCCTTCACAGACACCTGTAGCGAGGCGGGGAGGTACGTGTAGTTGGCGGCACCTCTTTGCCGCACTCTGTATAATGGCCGATAAACGTCTTATCAGCAGCCCACAGGAGGATCCACAATGAATGGACCAGAGAAGTCTGTTTACTGTGCTAATGCCGGCATAATTATTTCCACAAATAACATTTTCCATATTGTTGCTGATTTCACGGTATCACAGAGAGGAGGACAACTACATAAACCTCCTGGAGAGGATTTTTTTTACTCTTCCTTTTTGTGTTGAAGAGAAACAAGGAATATAATTTGGTGAGTTGATGGTGCTTCCAGGGAAATTTAACAACTGGGTAACAAAATCCTTCTAGTTGCCCAAGTTTTGGGAAGATTTGGCGAAGTTATTGCTATGATTCTGGGTGGGTTTACAGTTCCCTATCACATGATTCTGTGCTTGCAACCATCCACTGATGCTCTATGTGCAGGCAAAGCTGTGTAGACAGGAAAAAAGTCAAATTCATAATGCTGGCTACCTTTACAATGTTCATCCACAAAATCACAGAACAAAATGAATTCAGTTTTTTTTTCAGGAGAGCTGTCTCCTAGTTGGCCATGGTTCTGATCAGGAGATCTGTTTCCTAGCTGGCCATGGTTCTGATCAGGAGAGNNNNTTGGCCATGGTTCTGATCAGGAGATCTGTTTCCTAGCTGGCCATGGTTCTGATCAGGAGAGCTGTCTCCTGGTTGGCCATGGTTCTGATCAGGAGGGTTGTCTCCTAGTTGGCCATGGTTCTGATCAGGAGA
>NC_092866.1:62157417-62183848 GCF_032062135.1 Pyxicephalus adspersus | reverse complement strand
TGGCCATGGTTCTGATCAGGAGAGTTTTCTCCTAGTTGGCCATAGTTCTGATCAGGAGAGTTGTCTCCTAGTTGGTCATGGTGCTGATCAGGCGAGCCGTCCCCTAATTGACCATGGTTCTGATCAGGAGATCTGTTTCCTAGCTGGCCATGGTTCTGATCAGGAGAGTTGTCTCCTGGTTGGCCATGGTTCTGATCAGGCGAGCCGTCCCCTAATTGACCATGGTTCTGATCAGGAGATCTGTTTCCTAGCTGGCCATGGTTCTGATCAGGAGAGTTGTCTCTTAGTTGGCCATGGTTCTGATCAGGAGAGTTGTCTCTTAGTTGGACATGGTGCTGATCAGGTGAGTTGTCTCCTAGTTGGCCATGGTTCTGATCAGGAGAGTTGTCTCTTAGTTGGCCATGGTTCTGATCAGGAGAGTTGTCTCTTAGTTGGACATGGTGCTGATCAGGGTAGCTGTCTCCTTATTGAATGTTGCATTAGTAAAGAGCACACACTGGAGAGGACACCGAGTGCTGATGAATGTGATACACTTAGAGCCAGCTTTACCTAAAATCATTTATGATTTAATGGATCTGCCTTCAAAACAAGTTTAGAAGGTCTAAACACTCTGGGAGAAGTTTATTGTTGTCTGTGACAGCGCTTGTGGTATGTGTCCTTACTTTGTGTTCCAAACATATACCAGTGATAACAAGGTAAAGAATGAGGGAAAGGGGTTTGCCAAAACATTAAAACACAATGAACAATGAAAAGCCTAATTTTTTTACCTATTGTACTAGAAAGAAATTTCTCCTTTTTTCCCCACTGGGGAGATTGCCCACTTAGTGTCCCAATAAAAGAACCTCCTCAATGCAGATGGTTCTAACCCTTCACTATACTATTCAGAACAAAAATAAACTCTTGGTTATAGCTGGGCTTTAAAATAGAGTCTTAATTCTTAACCACCCTCCCAACTTTCCTATTAATGAATACTTACATCACCAACAGAAGGGTCCTTCACCAGTCACAGTATATCCCACACTAGAAGAAACAAGAAATAAATTGCCCATATATAACAAATGTATAATAAAATCAAACCTATAGGAGCTTGACCAAAATCATATCCATTTATATGGCATTGATGCAATGCTTATAACAACCTCCACTCATCTGGGAAGGCTTTCCACAAGATTTTAGAGGGTGCCTGTGGGAATTTGTTGATTTGATTGATTTTGGTGGAGACCTGGATTGTACTCAGTAGGGTTAGAGTCAGGGCTGTGTGGAGGACATTCAAGTTCCTCTATACCAGTGGTCCCCAACCTTTTGCAGGTCGCAGACCACTAATCTCACACTCTCCGAACTATGCATGCGCGGGGAGTCGTGTGTCACTCATAGGGAAAGAAACTCCCCCAAAGTGACGTCATGATTCCAGAACCTCTCCCATCACAGGTCTGAGCCTGCGATGGTAGAGTGGGTGGGCTGTGTCTATGAGCCTGCGATGTCCGCGGCTTTGGTTGGTCCACCACCCAATTTGGGTCGTTCTCCTGATCCCGCTGGTGGGGGCATTGGTCAAAGCTGTGGCCCGCCTGTCAGATGGACCAGGGGTTGGGGACCTCTGCTCTATACCAAATTGGTAGCACCATATCTTTAGCTTGCTTTGTACAGAAAAGAGGTAACAGAAAAGGGCCTTCCCCAATATGTTATGTGGAGGGCGTCCATATTCCAAAAATCAAATCAGCTGCTGATTACTGCTATAAATTATCATGCACACTACTAAATCCAATATCCAGTCCCGAAAGTACAAAAAAGAAAACATTTTGAAGGACATTTAGACGACTCAGAAAAAAGCACGACTTTATAAACTGGTAACAGCTCAACTCAATAGGGTGACCCGTGGGGTCTTCAGGAGTTCAGACTGGTGGTTAATTAAATTTCTCTCTCCTTTGTTGTGGCTGACAGTTCGAGCAGTAGGGACGATGGGGATATTAGTCCAATGGGAGTCAGTCTGCATTCAGCAACCACTTCAGGCGAGCCATTGAACTGCTGTCATACGCTAGTGATTTTCAGTCACTTTCGGTCTCTGATGGCCAAGTGGCGGCCCAGCACAAGGTGAAAAGCTCTTAATTTCAATGCTAAACAAAAAAAAGAAGCTTTTATATATAGGGACAGAGCCAGATAGACAGCCTGCAAGAATTAAAATAACTTCTAAAGGCTTCACGGAGACTCAGGCGGTGAGTTTGGAGTGACAGTGATCGAGCTTGCTGGGATATGTTAATTTACACTATAAAAATATCTCTCTTTGATATAAGAAGGCTGCCAGCTCTCGGTTATGTAAGTACAAAAAAAATCAACATTGAATTTGGTGCTAACTTCATCTGTAAATGAGTACGAGTGGCAAACTGTAAAGCTGAGCTTCAAGCAGATATAAAAAATTCACGTTAACATATTGCTGTATAATTTTATTTTAAGTGGTTTTTAAATGCAAGCAATGGAGGCACCTAAATTTCAACCGGTATCAGCCTACGTTCATGGGGAAGGAGGGAGGGCAAGACCTGTAAACTTTAGAGAAAATCAGGTCTGGGGGGGACTGGACTCCACTGGACAGATCTGTGCTGAGTGGTAAAAAGAGAGATTGTGACTCTCATAACTTAATAGACATACAAGTCCTTTGCCAGACAAAACAGCTTCCTTATATACCGGTATATTTAGCAGTTTGATTAGAGTTCAGCTATACATATTTTTCAGCTACTGAGTCATAAACACCTAAGGGTATTTCTAATTAATTCAATTCATTCCGCTTTTGCATTAAATTAAGAACACAATCTAAGTCCGTGTCTTATTACCATTTGAAAGCATCTGGGGTATCATGTACTGTACTTTAATGTTCTGAGTTCATTGATTTCTTCTAGTCTCCCCCAGAGTAGAAGTGGAGTTCCCTGAGTCCTATAGTATCTCCAGCAGTAGATAAAGCTTCCCTGAATCTATCTCCAAAGTGGATTCCATGAGTTTTCTGGTATTTTAACTGTAAATGTGTTTTTCCCTAAATCGTCTGGTATTTCCACAAGTAGATTGGGGCTTCTTTCACATAGTTCTTTGAGTCTACCAGTTTCTCCAGTGGTAGATATGGATTCCATGAGTTTTCCAGTATTTCCAGCAGTAAATGTAAGCTTCTATCTCTTCCAATGTCTCCAGTAGTAGATGTGGGCTTCCTTCCCAGTAGATGTAAAGTTCCCTAAATCTTCTCCAGCAGTAGATAACACTTTCCTAAATCTTGCAGAATCTCCAGAGGTAGATGTGGGCTTTCATGGGTCTACCTGTATTTTCCACAGTAAAGGTAGGCTTCTAACTCTTCCAGTATCTCTGGTAGTAGATGTAACCTTCCATCCTGTAGATTTGCATTTTCCTGAGTCTTCCAGTATTTCCAGCAGTAGATAACGCTTCCCTTAACCTTGCAGTATCTCCAGCAGTAGTAAGTCATGTCCATGAGTTTACTAGTTTCCAGCAATAAATGTGGGCTTACCTAAATCTTCCAATATCTCCAGCAGTAGATAAAGCTTCCTTTAATCTTGCAGTATCTGCAGGAGTACATTCCAAGGGTTTTCTAGTTTTTCCAGCCGAAAACGTAGGCTTTCCTATATCTGCCAGCATCTCCACTAGTAGATGAAGGCTTCCTTCCGTATTTCCAAGACTATATGTGGAGTCCCCGGAGTCCTCTAGTATCCTAAACAGTTGATAAAGCTTCCCTAAATCTTTCACTATCTCCATCAGTAGATGTGGATCCCATGTGTCTAAGTATTACCATCAGTAGATGTGGATTCCATGAGTTTTCCAGTATCCCCAGCAGTAAATGTGGGCTTTCCAAATCTTCCAGTATCTCAAATAGTAGATGTGTCCTTCCATCCTGTATTTCAAAGAGTAGATTTGGAATTCTATTATCTACAGCATTCAATAAAGCTTCCCTGAATCTCCAACAGTAGATGTGGATTCCATAAGTTTTCCAGCATGAATATGGGCTTGTATTAAGTCTTCCAGTATCTTTAGCAGTAGATATGGACTCCATAAATCTTCCATCATGTCCCATAGTGGATGTGGGCTTTCATCCTGTATTCCCAAGAGTAGTTATGGCTGTCCTCCAGTATCTCCAGCAGTAGATAAAGTTTCCCTAAAATCTTTGGTATCTCTGACAGTGGATAAGAATTCCATAATTCTTCCAGTATCTCCAGAGGAAGATATGGATTCCATAAATCTTCCAGCATGTCCTGTAGTGGATGTAGGCTTCCATCCTGTATTTCCAAGAGTAGATATGGATGTTCTCCAGTATCCCCAGCAGTAGGTAAAATTTCCCTGAATCTTTATTATCTCCAGCAGTAGATGTGGGCTTTCATGGGTCTTCCAGAATTATTAGTAGCAGATGCGTCCTTGATATAGGCTCTCTTGACTTGCCCAGCCTCATTAGTGATAGATTTGGTATTCCCTAGTATCTTCTGCAATAGAGAATACTTCCCTGCATCATCCAACTTTCTTGAGCCTTCCAGAGTCACCAACAGTAGATTTGGGCTTCACCCAGTTGCAGCAGCAGTAGATGGTGGTTTCCTTGATTTAAGAGTAGTAGATTCTGAGTTTTCTAGAATCGCCAGGTGTAAATGTGGATTTTCCAGAGTCTTTCAGTATTTGAAAAGTAAAAGCAGAATCCCTAAGCCATCCAGCAATGCCAGACGCACATGTGGACCTTCAAGATAGTTTTAGCATCTCCAACAGTAAAAGCCAATTCCCTAAGTTTTCCATGTAGTACAGCACTGTCCATGTAGTTTTTCCGCATCACCAGCAGTAGATTTGATAATCCCCAAGTTATCCAATATGGGTCCAAGATGAACCTGTGATTGGTATTTGATTAATCTGTTATGGAAGAAAAAAAAACAAACTACATAGCAGCATTGTTATTGTCTGGACTGGGTAGTCTATGATGGATATGGAACGTTCAATAGACATTTGGTAAGCAACATTTAAATTCTGACTCCAGCTAATGCTTTATAAGCAGCAACAGTAACAGCTTTTTTCTTTTAGGGATAAAGATTTTAACCATATGGGTTCAATTTACCATTGTAAGCAGCCCACTGTTTTATATATCATGTCCCATCTCTTCCTCAAGAAGGGAATAAATAATGGAGCCAGTGGCAGGATCAACAGGCTGTAAAACTACATTGTGGGGAGGTCTAATAAAACACAAAAAGCTTTAATAATGCTAATAATATATTGTATTGTATATGTCATTTTATATATATTGGCCTGTATATTAAGCCCAAGAATACAAATCTTCATCATAGTTTTTATTCTTGTACTTTTTGATTTTAGCAACACCTTTTCCTTGTGTTCGTAAAATTTTTATTGCCTTCCCATTTTTGTATAATATCCAAAACGACCAGAACTGATGTAATAGCAGAAACGCCATCGCCGCAATTTAGCGGTTTTAAGAATTAAGAATGTCAGATTAGGAAATTGCTGGCGAGATAATCATTCTCATTGGCCGGCAGCTGCGCTTAGCAAAGTCATTATTTCCCGCTGGATGTCAGAGGGTGACGCGATCCTTGCCCCGCGCTGGGCGCTTGTTCACTTACAATATTACACATCAGAAGAAATGTTCTGCCAATTAATGCGAGGGTATGATCTGAAATTGCAGAATCACTTCTCTTCCATATTCATGAAGTCTTCGAGCAACTGAAGGCTCAGAATCCTTTAATATTCAGGGACTTAAATGTCCACTAAAAAAAATCAAACACAAATTGCTTTGCAGAAAAGATTAGCTAATAACTTTTGTAGGTAAAAGCTTCAAGCTATTTTGAATGAGTAGTACGTTTCTGGAATCAAATACCAATGCGTTTTAAGAGATTTAATCTTTTTGAAGTTTATTTATTCTGCGGTTTCACGTATATTTTCACTCTATTAGGAAGCAGAGAAATAACAGATAAACTGGTAGGATCAACAGAGGATAAAACTACTGTATATTCTCAAATATAAACCTGAATATAAACCAAAGTGCCTATGTGATATATTACAGCAAAACTACAGCAAAAAAGTATAAACCTAGGGTGTAAAAAGTATCCTTCAGTGCTATCATTCAAAGCCATATTGAACGGAAATGTCACAATAAAATGAATGTGAAATAATACATCCACAGTGTTATTTTAAAAACAATTATTTTAGGGGGAAAAATGTATATCTTGTGGGCTTAACTGTTTTTTTTCCTCTTTTAAAGCAGGTTATATCATTTTGTTAGTCAACAATAGATGGCACTGTGTAAAGTGTGTAACAAACTCAGGGAAGAGTTTGTTACACAATTTAAATGTGGATACATCGCCATCCAGTGGTGTGACCTGAGTATATACTTTTTGTATGTATAGTATTGTTTTGTAATGGCATTTTTAGCAATTGCCCATTCTAAACACTTTGTTACTTTGCTCTAGGTCAATGTTTAGTTCCTGATTAAAGAAGATTTACACGCTAAATATTAAAAGTGTCAGCAGATAGGTTTTCTCTACCAATATATATATATATATATATTTTTATTGACCTCAGTTTTTTTATTCATACACCTATTGCTGAACATGGTCAGTACAGCATACTGTCCCAGCATCATTAAAATGCTGCGAATGAAGCTAAATACTGGGAAAATGTAACTTCAGCTTGCAGGTGTTCCACCATCAGTACATGCTGAACACATTGGCCCTGATTTATGAAAGCTCTCCAAGTCTGGAGAGAATACACTTTCATTAGTGAAGTTGGGTGATCCAGCAATCCTGAAATGGATCTGGTCCAGGATTCAAAATGTTTGCTAGCAAATAGCAAATTATTTTTAAAAATCCATTCCATGTTTTCTGGATCACCCAGCTTCACTTCTGAAAGTGTATTCTCTCCAGCTTTTGAGAGCTTTCATAAATCAGGCCCATTAGGAAGGTGGTGAACCCAGACATGGCAGCGCTAGGAATGGCGTAAATATAGAGGGCTGAAAAACTGACTGGAATGAGAGGATATTCAAAGATGTCATAATTACTAATAATTTGTATTGATATAGCACCAACATATTACACAGCATTGTACAAAGGAGACCTTCAAATGAGCTCACAAGCTAATGTCCCTCCTGTACTCACATGTCATTAAAACCCTCAATTTCAAAGGCCAATTTCTGGGGAAAGCAATCAACTAGAATGCCTGGAGAAAAGCACACCAGAGAATACTCCATGCAGATATAATCATGGCCAACACTGAGTGCCGCCATTGCAAATTTTGGCGGTCCCTCTAGAGGTTTATATTATATATAGTCCTATCACTGCCTATTACCTGTATCTATGTCTGGAGGGTTTCATGGCCCACAAAATTGATTTCACATTGCCCCATGTCCGTCATTAACCCATAATGGCCCCAGGTTTACTTCTTTATTTTTTCTGCACAGATTTTGCTGCTAATGACAACACGAAGGCATCTTCATTACCATAGCATGGAGGAAGCGGCAGCTGTGGCTTTGATAAATAAGTAAATGATTGGAAGTTATTCAGACCGAAACAACTTTGCCGTAATGAGCTGTTGACAAATTGCTCTTGTCTCCATCCGCTGATCATTAGCGTGACTGACTTGTTGAGGTGTTTGACGGCCGTGTTTGGAACATCTATCTTCTGCCGGATAGTCGTCCTGAAGTGTGCTGCTTAGCAAGTGTAACGAGGTTTGCTCATCGTGTCTGGAAACTCCGTGAGAACGCTGGCAACCTACCTGTTGGGTTTAATAGCTGATCTCATATATTGATTATTTTTTAAATTGCAAAAATGGCAACTATAGGGCTGAGACCAACCATATATCAGTGCCAGGGGGGCCACATAACTCTGGTTAGTTGGTTCAAACCTTTATATTCAAGGGCAAAAACTGCAAAAATAAATCAAAGTTTTTTTTTTAATTGGAACACAATAGACCAGGGAGCAAAGAAGAAATATTTATCATTAAGCTAGCCAGACATTTACTTTTTGCAAGTACTATCATTGTCATCAAGCCCTCTCTTCCCCACCAGTACTGTCCATGTCCCACCCCTCTTCATTCATTTGCTGTATTACCCGCCAATTAAATGATGTCATCAATGTTGTTATCATGGGCTGATCTGCAGGCTAATGAATCAGTGCCGGGATGTCCACTCGTCTGCACCAAAGACTTATATCCAAGCAGATAAGATGATATTTTTCTTTCTATTTTGAATTCAGACCTTCCGTGCACAATTTAACTATAAATCAGATATATTGTATGTCTAATGACAAATATTCTGTTACTGTATTACACCTATCTTTTAGACCGGTAAAGTCTACACTACACACCCCTGAGGAAGCCCACAGTGGCGAAACGCGTCAGGTTAATAAGACTCAACGGTTTAATATTAAAACGCTAGCGGATTTATGTATAATGTGTGAACTCCAGCCCATGCTGTTTATTGGGCAGGGTAAAATATGTCATTGTTGCATAAATCATGTATAAATCCTATGAACAATACATAATTATCTTTTAAAATCAAGGCCAAAACCCCATCTTCTCTTTCCTTTTCATTTGATTCATCGTATCAAAGCAGTGCAGAGATGGAGACGTCTACGTGTGCAGGGAGGGATGATTGTCACATGATAATTTCCATCTTCAGGCCAAGAAGAAATACCAAGATACTGACCTGCCGATGATGTCATCACAAAATAAACATAAAAATCCTTTTAAATAAATTATGAATTTTAAGGCCAAAAAGTAAAGTATTTTGTAGGGAGTGAAATGGGAGCAGTTAATGCATTGAAGGGCTTGGCTAGAGTTTAAAGATTTTTAAGTAAAGCAAAATCTTTATAATACACACAAGTACCCCTCCATATAGTAACACTATACTTACTCGTTGCTCCCCCTCCAATTTCAAATCTTGTTCTGGCCCCAGTTTTAGGCGATACCCAGTGAAGAGTGTTCCAGCCAATGAAAAAGCTTACTGCTGTGTACATTAACAACAGGGCTAAATGGTTGCTAATGTACATTTCAGGGAGTGATCTATTGAATGATTCACTGTAGAACAAATCCTTGCAATAAATGTCAAGGAAGCAGAGTGAGCAGAGTTTCACTTTAAAATATGCATCATTCATTAGCTAAACCAGGTTGCATTTTTCAGTTTTTTGGTTCCATTAGCAGACTGAGAACTCAGAGAGCTCAGCTTGGGTTTTAAATGTTCTGCTCCCCAGCATTCGGGTTTGGGTGTTCTCACTGACCTTGCTGAGTCCAAGCCGCTATGTCTCCAGCACCATATGTTCTTACCAACTGCTGCTCGCTGTTCCAAAGTTTCTATTTTCAAGATTTTTCAAGCGGGCACTAAAAACACCTTTTCCTTTCCTAATATAAACTTAAAGTGCCCCTGTCCTGTGCCCGGTCTATCAGCAATAAACTATTCACTTATTGTGAACAAGCCATCCCCGACCCCTCAGACTGCTTGAGGGCCCCTTCAGACATGCAGTGTGAAACTGAATTATTTTCTGCTCCTGGTCACACTGCAAATGAGACAAATGGGGGTAACTAGATATGGACGTGGCTGTGACCGAGGGGCAAATCTTCAAAGAACAGCCACACAGCCAAGAATGCAAAATCTTTTCTGATAAATTATTCCATCACATGCCAATATTTATTAAAGTGTTGTCAGGATACTATATTGCTTTTTAATGAAACTTGAAAACTCCACAACACTTATACATACAGATATGAATGTGAGCTAAGGCTGCATTCACGTACAACTGTCCATGCTGATCTTCATTTACACAAGCGGCCAAAAGCAAGTTTGTTTTTGGAAATAGCATCGTGATCTGCTGCAGCCACGGTAGCAGTTGCATCAAAAAAAATGTTTCCAGTCCCCACCTAGCTGCTCCCAGCAGATCTGAAATGGCCCTAAATATGAAATTTTTCTTTCTAAAGATCTACCAAGACTCTATAGTTGGTTTCAGCATTTAATGTGCACTACAATCTATAAAATGTTGTGAAATGTTGTGTTTTTGAAAAATTCTGCTTGTTGCATCTTATGTGTAATTCCATTCAAGTTAATGCATGAAAAATACACTGGGAACATGCTAAGGATGCAAAATGAACCTTAATGTATTATTCAGACTATATTAATATTAGAGGGGCGGTAAGATGCCATGGTTCTGTTGTAAAAGAAAAATTGATAAACTTTTTTGTTAACTTTAAATACTCCCCAAAGCTTATGGATACAGATATGAATGGGAGCTTAGGCTGCATTATGCTAAGCCCCTGGCTAGGAGGCTAGGTGCGGCCTTTGGTGGCCATGGCACTTAGGAAAGGGTCTGGGTAGCTGGAAATCCAACGCTGATTGAATAGCAAAGAGGCCAGAAAATATAGTCTGGCATTTATCGTTTTTGGAGGAAGTTATAGTAACATAGTTATACATAGTAGGTTCAGTTGACATAAATCCATCAGGTTCACCACTAAGGAAATAAACATATCCCAGATATAAAACCCTATGGATATATATGACCCAGAGAAAGGCAAAAAAACCCCGGGTACAATTTGCTCCAACAGGGGAAATAAAATACTTCCTGATTCCATGAGGCAATCGGATGTTCCCTGGATCTACAGTCTATTGTCTTTACTTTATTATTTATTTATATTCTGTGCTCCTAGAAATCATCCAGTTTTATCATAAAGCCATCTATAGAACTTGCTGAAACTACTTCCTGAGGGAGCCGATTCCACATTTTCACACACCTTACAGTGAAGAATCCCTTCCTTATCCGGAGCTTAAACTTCTTTTCCTCCAGACACAAAAGAGCGCCCCCTTGTGCTTTGCAATGACCTTACAGTGGATATTAGATGAGAGGAAATAGCTGGAGTGCATTGTGCAAGCTTTTTTGGCTCTTTAAACAAATCTTCTGTCCACCTCGTTGCTTCCATAAACAATCCGTATTAAATTAGCAACCTGATTGCTTTTAGAATGTTTCCTATTCAGTTTCAGGTTCAGCTGGGTTTTGAAGAAAACAAACAGGGAATTGCCAAGCACTGTTGTTGTTTTTTTTCCCATATGAACACTATATTCTTTTTTTTATTTGCTTGTTTAAAGACAACAAAATGAACTCACATGATGGACCTGACACACAATAACACAGTTCTATCCCATTCTATTCTCCGAGGGCTGCTCAAGGAATGGAGAGCGCAGAGCCATCAGAGGAGCCCGAATGAAGAATCCGGGGAGGGAGCCGCAGGGAAACTGACAGATGCCTCTTCTTACATGAAGCTTCACAGAACAGTAATTTCACCTACAAGAAGGCTGAAGTCAAATTGTCAGTCAAATTATTCATTAGCAGGCTGACACGTCTGGAGGAAAGGTGCAGAGAAGGAGAACTAATGAAGGAAGGTAAGGGCAGCTAGACTAGGGAAAAAAAATGATCTTGTCTGGAACTTTGAAATAGGATTGCTAATGCTGCAGTACAATTAGAATTTAGAAATATGAATAATAAAAAAGAACAAGCGGTACATCGAGTCTGCCCATGTTTTTGTCTGGGCACAGAGATTTGCATAGGCCAATTTTATCTTTGCTCAGGGGCCCATGTGGCACCTTCTGGCCCACTCCGAACCTTACCAAAACCAAAACCCTTACCCTCCAGCACCAACTGAGACCCAGCCATTCTGTGTAAAACCAGTATTCGGCCTTCATCTATCCAGATTATCAACAATACAGAAGTCTAATAAAATGGACGATCACTCATAAGCTTGTTAAAAATCCCCTTTGGGCTCCCCTTGGTCTCTTCTCTCCCCTGAGAAAGCCATACGGCGAAACGCGTCAGTAAATTGAGACATTCTTATGCTTTATTTTCAGATATTATTATGATTTTGACAGGATGCTATATCAATGTATTAATCCCTAACTCAGTTGAGCTTTGTATAGTTTAGAACAGGGGGCCCAACAGATGGATCGCAATCTACCGGTAGATCGCAAAGGCAACGCGAGAAGATTGCGGAGCCTTGCTTTTCAAAAACACAAACTATACAACGCACAGGAGTTATTGAGTCCAAGTTTTTATTGTTGGTAGATCAGTTTGACTTGGTCATTTTGAAAGTAGCTCGCAAGCCAAAAAAGTGTGGGCACCCCTCGCTTAGAATGACTAATAAATTTATTTTACAAACTGCTGAAGTTGCCATAAAGAGACGTTTTCCTCCTCTTTCTTCTTACAGGTTTTAGGGACAAGTGTCATTGTTATATCACCTCTCTTATTGGCTGACCAACAAAATAAAGGGATTGGGATAATCCCGGAATCTCATATATACAGCGCGATTGAAGAAGAGTGAGAGTTGTTCTATCCGGCACAACTAAGTAATATAATAAACCTAAGCAAAGATCACAAGCTATGAACAGGGAGGTTTTAGACAAAATGGTGAAAATGAAGCGGAGTCCTCAAATACACAACATTCCAACTCCCTCCACCTCGCCATTCTGCAGGTTGGAGCCCTGAAGAAAAAGGGGGCATTGGGTAATTGCCCAGTTTGCCCAAACTTTAAACTTTCCATGCCTATAAACATCCATATTCTGTGGAATGTAAATAATGATATGATATATATAATATATAATATGACAGGTAAGGGGTTAAACCTACTCTGAGCAAACCTAATCTTTTGTATAGTTGCACACAATGCCCAGCCAAACAAATGTCACCATTTGGATTTACCTATCCTAAGCTGGTCAGATCTCGGTTCAGGATTATCATTATGTACAAAAAGTGGGGTCAGCTGTCACCCTGAATATACAGAATGACCAGGTTTTCCATCAATTGATTTTTTTCTTCCCTGCTGGCACAGGAATGTTCCAATATGACATTTCCAGGATTGATTGGGATCAAATTTGGAAAGAATGGTTTAGGGAGACAACAATTGCTCCCATGGATTGGTCACTACAAAACCCAGACCTGAACCCATTGAGAATATTTGGGATGATCTGGAGAAGACTTTACACAGCTCCAACTTTCCCATCACCAATACAAGATCTTGGGTTAAAAATGAATGCAGCTTTGAATGAAAATGACATTGCATGAGTTTATAACACAATACTATAATTAAGTAATCAAAGCTAAAAGTCACTAATTAAATACTATTGATTTTTTTTTCCTTTGGCCAGGCAGTGTTTTTTTGTTGTGCATGCGTACAATTGTTTTTCGGTTTCAATGATTTATTTCACTTAGTTGAAGAAAATTTAAGGAAATCAGACGTCAGAATATAAAAGTCTGGATCTGTATCTGAGTCAGTACAGCTTTGATTATGATGATTCTCTGGAGATTCACAATGCCAGCCTGTCAGTGCCAGAGATCCATTGAGCTGAGATCTGAAAAGTTACAATCTACAGAGAACGCTCGGGTTTGATGTTATCGTTATCTCTGACGTTTTGCTGGCGAAGGTATTTGTGGACAGGTGTCACCTCGCTATTCACCAGTGTTCATGTAAAAGAACTGAAAACTTCCTTAAAGTGAGACTGTCATATCTGACAAGGAGTAAAATATAAAGGGCAAGAACCAAGAAGTGTCAGAAAGTTCTTTCATGGTTCTGAATGGAAATCAGGAAATCATAGGAGGACAACCATAAAAGAGATAAGATCAAATCAAAACTTCCCACATACTCAGAATTTAAATTGTAACTCAAGTTATTAGGAAAAATCAAAGTTCTCCTTACCCCCGGTACAAAAAGTCATTTCCTGCCATATCCGGGTGTTGGTGATATTTGGAGGAATATTTAGTGTTTCTCATCTGATAGAAGATTCCAGTTCTGATGATTCTGCAATGAGAGGTGTCAGAGGATGGAAGTTCCATCAGGGATTTGGTATCGTATATCCCGGACTCACAGTCACTTTATTTAGAGCAGAATAAATCAATTGCAAGTATGGCTGACCTCTGGCTTGCGAGTTGTCACTGCGCTGCTTCTCCCATGATGCCTCACCGTGCTGATAATAGTGAGAAGAACGCTGAAATAGACAGCAATTCCATTTATTGTTCTCTGATGACAGCCAATGAAGTGATGTGTGACAATGTTACTTTATTATTTTTCTGTCCTGCTGCAGGACTTTGATCCTTCCTTTGCCTGCCTCTCTGCTGAGGCCTGAACTCTGCTCCTTCCTCTATAACTCTCCTCTCCTGAAATACTCTGCTGGAGGACTCTGCTCCTTCCTTGTTTTACTTTCCTCTGCAAAGAAATGAGCTGCAAAACTGAATCACTTTGCAGCCCTCCCTTCGATAGTCACCTTTTCTTTATATTATGTGTCAGCATGCAGGAAGTATTTGTGATTGCATAGAAATAGAACTTTTTAGAACAGTAATAGTAGATTTTCCCCGATACGTAATGTCGCAGTGTGACATCAGACCTCTGTCCTGGATGTCGTTGTTCTATGCCGGAGGTAGCACTCAGGTCCGGCCGCAGTGACAGAGATGGATTTTAATGAGACACCTTCAGGAATGAAAAGTCAGCGGCCGGCAGGAAGACGCCGGTTCAGAATAAAGTGACTTATCACTGTAAAACAAAAGGAAAACTCCGCATAACTCAAACAGTCAGCTGCAAAGCATTATGGGTTCTCACACAGGATTCCGGATGACCTAGATGTCTAAAAGAGTTTTTTTTTTACTAAGTTGTAATTGTGAAGTTCAGCTGATTTCTTTTTTATTATCATTGGCCCAACTTACTAAAGAAGTTATTTTAATCTCAGTTTAGACCACATGGGACCAAATAAAGGAGAATGTAAAGTGGAACTCCAGGCAGCTAAATGGTTGCTTGAAATACATTCATGTGAATGGTCTCATCTGCTGCATTATTTGTAACTCTGTTCAGCAGGTTTTATAATCTGGGCATGACATCTCAGCCAAGTCAGTGACCCCATTTAGTGGGGTAATGCAGTTTGCTCATTTCCTTGCACTCTTACTTTTATGACAGCAAGGAGAGAACAATGGGAGCAACTTTTATACGCTGCAGGTAAGTCGCATACACACGTGCAATAATAGTCATTGGAAAGGATCTTTCACGATGCCTTCCAACAACAAAGGAGTGCACGATGCATAAATGAGCAGTGTACATACAGCATTGTTCTGCTCTATGGAAAGGGGAGAAGGATGGAGCGGCACCTTGCTGTGCACTTCTCCCTTCTCCCTTCCCCTTGTCGTTCATCATCCTTTGATCCACCAGGACGGTGGTTCGGATGATGGACGATGGGCGCTGTACACATGCCAGGTTCTCGTCCGATATTGGCCCTGAGCCGATTATCGGGTAAGAACCATTGGACATGTGTACGTAGCTTTAGGCACCAAGGCTCCATCTGGGACACATCTCCAGCCTGCTGATTGGACAATGAAGGAGCAGGGAAACCCCTTTGAGTCATCCCCAATGCTCTATACTTCTTGTAAGTACATTAGACTGAGAGCACTGTGCACAGATCCTTGTACTGGCCCTTCCTCCAAATTCAGAATATTACAGGAGGCTAATATAAAGACCCCTTGTGTACTTATCATAGCCACCCACAATATTTAGGACTTATCAGTCTTGGGAAAGATTCTATTTGAATGCTCCTGCAATAGATTGGGTATTATACTCCATGTCTCTTACCTCCTTTCCATTCTTGCTCTGTAGTCTCTGTAAGATCCTTCAGGGAGCGCTGGAATTCTGTGACCCCACCGGCTCTTTCTGTGCCTCCAACCTCCGACCTCTACATCACCACCAAGTAAGGGGCTAATGTAATGAACCATAGCATATGGCAAGGGCCAAGATCCGACATTTCCAGGAGTGTCTTATGGGGGCTGCAGCATGATAGATGACTCAGGCTGTCAGAGAGCTCCAATACCCCTTCTCTTGCAGACATTATTTTTTTATGACAGGTTCTCTTTAAAGTAGGGCACTTGTGGTTTACTTGATGCTCATCTTTCTACTTTAAAGAGGAACAAAACTCAAAATGCTTGAAACAAAAAAAAAAAACCTCTTACCTTCAATCCCGCAGTGCAGTCTATCGGTCCAGAGGTGTCTTCCATCGGGTCCCGCGTCGTCCCGGCATCTGTCTCCTCACCGGACGCTGCCATCTTCTCCTCTTCTTCTTGGTTCTTCTTCATATGTCACCCAATCCAGGCACAAGATCAGGTGACGTAGGTTGGAAAAAAACCTGCCGAATTGCACATGCCTGAGATCGGCCAACTTTTCTCTTCTCAAGAAAAGGCTCAGGCATGCGCAAAAGGGCCCCGAGAGCCTCCTGGGATGGGTGACATAGGTATCCCGCCTAAGCGATCGAAAATTAGGGGGCGGTGCTGCACCCTTTTTTTAAAAAAAAAAAGGTTTTGCACTTAAAAACAAACAGAATGTATACCTACATTGTCAATGGCCAGCAATGTACGAGCAATGTACTAATGTACTGTGAGCTGTGGATATAGTAAATATAGTAGGGTATATATTAAATATAGGGTTACCTAAAAACATGTTTAAAATGTTGGCATGGAGCAGGGGTGTCAAACTCAAATACCCAAACGGCATTGGTTAAAAACTTAGACAAAGTCACGTGCCAACCTTGAAATTTATTGAAAAAATTGAGGAAGTTTTTCCTGCTCATTAGATATTAACCCTTTGCATATGAAAACAAAGAGGTTTTGCTTCACGTTCAATCTGGAACAAGCTTATACTAGAGAAGGAATTTAGGAAAAATCTATTCCTTGTTTGTAGCCTTCTTAATTCAATTTCAATGGTAACCTTTTTGCACAGGCTAACAATAATAATCACAATATTCTTCTATGAAAATCCAACCAATTAAGTCCATGCCTTGGAGTAGAAGGGAAAGTACAGCTGAGGGGGAGTGCTGGAAATGCCAGACCCGGCCAATGCAGAGCTAAATCCTATGAGTGGCCCGCCGCTGAAACTCCCTCTTCATTGAAATAGGGCCGCTACTAAAATTTCCGGCATTAATTGCATCTATAAAACAGTCCAATGTGGGGTCACGCATAGGAGGGGAGCCCGCTGGTCTATAGACGCGAGTGATGCCGGGAATTGTAGTATCAGCACTATTTCAATGCAGCGTCGGGCAAGCTACAGTTCATATTTAGGATTCCTTTGGGGGCCAAAAAAGGCCATTGGGGGCCAGATTTGGCCCCCCGGCCAGAGTTTGACACCCTAGCATGGAATGTTGGGTAGTGAGTATGGAGTGAGTGAGTAGTAAGTCTTGGCACTATATATACTCCAAATAAACTGTCAAGAATCCAATTCTCTTACAATTGGATTCTTGACAGTTTATTTGGAAAAACCTTAAAAAAGCCCAGAAGAAATGATCACCAGGCAGCACAGAGAAGACAGGTCCCCTTTGAACGCTACCAATGCCAACTTCGCTTCCCAGGTTCGCTGACTGGTAATTCACCAATCTTTCACTGTTTTGTGTCTTTTACATCATATATCCAATTCACGGCTTTTTCTTTTTCTCTCTCACTACATTTCTGTTCTGTCTTTACCCCTCCCAGCACGCGGCCTGAAAAACGCTCGCCATTATTAACCGAGAGCGATAAAATCTTAAGGCTTTATACTCTGTTTGATTGAACATTCACTTAGCTCGTGTTATTCCAACAATATCATCTCAAAGGAGAAATCAATGAGCTCACTTGAAATGATCTAAGTGAACAATTGGCACCCATGCCTGCATTTGTCTTTAATGCGGCCCCGACCGCCGCTGTTTAAGCTGAGCGGGTGGGGGGAGGGAGATGGAAGACTTTTTTGCGCATTGTGCAGAGATAGGTGGACGTATGGGACTGTACGTGTATAGCATGTCTGCATAATTTCCGGATCTGTTTAATGTAGCATTATTCATGCTGAACTGCAGATGTTTAGTGTGTGTCCTTGGAATCTCCAGAAATGGGAAAATTAAAAAGACAATTCCACGACAAAATATTGTGTATGCAGGTTTTGCTGCATGAAATAAATAATAAAAAAAGATAAATGGAGGTAATTAGGAAATAATTCCAGTGTTCGATTCTGAGTAAATGTATGAATTTGGATGTTCCATGCCAAACTTGGTCCTAAGTTGGAATCTCATCCCATGTTTGTGTGGCTTTCCTTTAAGTTCTCCAATTTCCTCCAACATCTCAAAATCATACTGGCAGGTTAATTGGTGCACCTCCAAAGATTATGGCTATATGATGGAAGCATTAGATCAGTGTTTCTCAACCAGGTTGCTAGTGGTTCCATGATCATTTTATGCTTTTTGGGTCGGTTTAACTGACGCCAATGATCTTTTTGGCTATCTGTAAGGTTGATATTCTTGCCAATGGCCAGCAATGTAAGAGACATTCTTCCCACAGACCACCACACTAATAAACTTTGAATTGTAGATATAGTAATTATAGAAGGGGTTCCTAAGACATGAAAGTATTTTCCAAGGGTTCTCCCATGTTTAAAAGGTCACGAAGGGCTGCATTACACTCTGATTATGGTAAGGACATCAGACACTGACCATGGTGGGGAAATTATACTACCATTATGGTAAGAACTTCAGATAGTGGCCATGGTGGGGACATTACATTATGATTATGGTAAGGGGATCAGACACTGGCCATGGTGGGAACATTATCCTATGATTATGGTAAGAACTTCAGACACTGACCATGGTGGGGACATTACACTACAATTATGGTAAGAACTTCAGATAGTGGCCATGGTGGGGACATTACATTATGATTATGGTAAGAACTTTAGATAGCGACCATGATAGGGACATTACACTACGATTACGGTAAGAACTTCAGATAGTGGCCATGATGGGGACATTACACTAGAATTATGGTAAGGACATCAGGCAATGACCATAGTGGGGAAATTACACTATGATTATGGTAAGAACTTCAGATAGTGGCCATGATGGGGACATTACACTACGATTATGGTAAGAACTCCAGACACTGACCATGGTGGAAACATTACCCTAGGATTATGGTAAGAACTTCAGATAATGACCATGGTGGGGACATTACACTAGAATTATGGTAAGGACATCAGGCAATGACCATAGTGGGGAAATTACACTATGATTATAGAAAAAACTTCAGTAAGGACATCAGGCAATGACCATAGTGGGGAAATTACACTATGATTATAGAAAAAACTTCAGATAGTGGCCATGGTGGGGACATTACCCTATGATTATGGTAAGAACTTCAGATAGTGACCATGGTGGGGACATTACACTATGAATATGGTAAGGACATTAGATAGTGAGCTCCTCCGACAAGGCTACTGTAGTTACAGACAAGGCTATGATTTTGGTTTTTAATGTGCTGTTGATAAATAAATACATCATCATCATAATAATAATCTGGATTTCTGTCTGTCAAATTCATGGGAGTTCAAGATTTGAGCCATCCATGGTACATTTTTTCAGATTAAGTGGCTCATTCTTGTACATGACAACTGCTATAATTACCTTATAATTACCCCAAGGCTCCTGACACCTCTCACTCTGAGTTTAGAGCAGACAATAATAAAATAGGAAAAATTCACCAAATGTTGCCAGGTTTTTCAGGTCAAGGCTCCAAGAATGACTTCAGTGGAAATGTAATTTATTTGTGATTGATATCTACCACTCAGTGGATGATTAGCAGCCCTACGTCTGGGAACAGTAATAACAACGGTGATAACGATGAGTATATCTTGCTAAAAAGAAATAAATATAAAATATTCAGCATGGGTTAGAGAAGGTGGAGTAAAGCAGTGGGTTAAAATTTGCCCAGAAACGGGTTGTAAACAAAATTTTGGGGCTTTAGATATACTTTATAGCACAACTCTATTTTGACAGCAAAAAAAGTTGAAAAACATACATAACTTTTTTTACAAGCCAGGGAATTTGTAATTCTTTGCGTTTCTGTTCTTTGCTTTTCTGTTTGACTCACCCATCTTATGCAGCAGCAGCTTCTACAGCCCTTTTTTTAACTCGGCAACTCCCGGTTGTCATATTGACAGCTAGTAATTGCCAATAATATTACAATGAAGGGTAGCTTGGGAAGCTAGGGAAGCTTGGCATAAAAATACAATCTAAAAGTTTTTATTTATTCTTTTATATTCGAAAATCCTCAAGTGGTTTAAGGTGATGCAAAGCCAAAATTTCTTTTTGTTTAGCTTTAGATGGAATTCGAAGGGTTGGAACCTCTATTAGATTTTATTTACTGTCCAAACAAGCTTGCAAATGTTCTTGTATATATTTCTAGCGGCTAGATCCAGTTTGGCGAAAAGTTGGCAAAAAGCGACTTTACCCATGACGGGCATTACGCCTAAATTATATTGGGTCATGGTTAACAATCATCTCACTTACACTATTAAAAACAAACAATCTAGTACTATGTGACAATTTTTGGGAACCACGAGTTCCTTACACATCTGTTATCATGCAGGAATTCCACGATCTAAACCACTCCTCCTGTGCCTAACGCCAACCCAACCCATCCCTTTCCCTCTTCTCCGATGTTTATGCTTTAGGATTTCTCCCTATTGTGATGGTGGCCATTGGTTTTTGGATTTAAAGTGATAGAAAATAAAAAATGTAAAGCTGACAGGCACAAGAATAAGGGGGACAACTTCCTACATCCCAAACCTATCAAGACATTTTCCTTATTCTAATATAGATATCTAATAACTTCTTGTTATGTTTTTAGAGTAGAAAGCGAGAGTGATTCTCCCCAATTGTAAACAATGGGGAAGCATCAAAGTGGTTTTAGGACTTCCCTACACTAATAAATTCTAAAATGCTTTAAATACAATGTAATTTTCCTAAAGCGTACCTATATTTAGAATTTTCACTTTACATAAAAGGGTACTGAACCCTTGTAAAAAAAAAAAACCCTAATTCTAGGCTGTTGAGAATGAATGGGACCGCAAAGCCTCCCGGGATACCTACGTCAGGCATCCCCGGAGACTCTTGGGCGCTCATTCTGCGCATGCCTGAGCACCTCGGGGAGGCGCAGAATGAGCCTTTTTGCTCAAAGAGAAAAATTTGCTGATTTCACAAATGTGCAGTGAGATCGTCAAATTTTTTTTTCATCCTACGTTACCCGATCTCGCACTTGGGTCACCCGTAGGATGAAGAACCCGGAAGATAAGAAAAAGATGGGGGTCCGGGATGGATGCCGAGACGACACGAGACCCGATGCCGGACACCCGTAGAGTAATCGGACTGCCCTGCGGGATTGAAGGTAAGTGTTTTTTTATTTTTTTTTTATTTTTGAATATAGTTTCGCTTTAACTAATAACATAAATAGATATAAAGATAGTTTGTGTGGATTTGTCTGAATTTCCCTTTTAATCCATATCTCTATCTTGACTGCAAAACCAAAGAAATACTAAACCCCATGTGACCCTCGTATAAGGTCTACAGACTAAATTTCGCCTGGGGCTCACAACAATCCCTTACAGCGTCACCTGAAATACATGGCATTCTTTTGATATTTCTCGTTAACACCAGGTTTAAAATAAACGGCTTGTTGCCATGGCATCGAGCGAGGGAGAATGCCAGGTGTTTGGCGTCGGGACACATACACGCCTCGTAATATGGCAATCTCATCACTTGGAATTGTCAGCGTACGATACAAGGTGGGAGGTGGATAGTTGGAAAGATTTAAGAAAACCTCACACACTTTAAAGGAAGATTCTTTCCAAAGAGTTTGCACTTTTTTCCCTTTTTTTCGTGGCTCGCACTGCGTCAGATGCCTGATAATAAAGATGTCTCCTAAACTGCGCTGGGTTTAAAGGGCAACGTCGCAGAAATTCACATCTAAGGGGTAAAGAGAGCAGAGAAAGACTTATGAAAGATAAAACCACATTGCAGAGAAGACTCTTCCCCTCTGTATAGGAAAATAGCGTGCTGGCGTGCACGATGATCCAATGTTCCAGTCTTCTCAACCCACCAAGAAGCAGTTTTCATCTTTTATATAATGGAAGCTTTATGTCTGAGTGTGACAAAAGAAAGATCCTCAGATGCCTCCTGCTTGGTGTTCTCTGTGCATCAAAATATGAAAACATTAGAAAACCTAGGATTGCAAAATATAAATATGTTTCAGTGTTTTCAAAAGGAATTCAAGGTTGTGTTGTGTCTCCGCTGCTGTTTCATATGGGAGGAAACCGTGAGTCCTTATGGATGTTGGTCACAGGACGTAGGTAGGGAGCAACTATTAGACCTCAAATATTATCTTATAATTATATAGTACTACATGTACAAAGTCCCCAACTGTCCACTGGGAGAGGTTGCAATTGATGTCTTAACCCTATGACATACAGGATCCTAAAGCGGAACGTTAAATAATAAAAAAAAAATCACTCACCTTTACCTGTGAAAAGCCCTTAATCCATGAACAAACTGCACTGGGGATTCGGCACCGTTTTGGCATCTCTTCTTTTGGAGTTCTCTGTTCCATCCAATGCAACCATCTTCTTTCTTCTGGGTTCTGCTGGATGTCTCACACTGCACAGGCGCAATATGGGGTGACCTGACTTCACCCAAAATGAGTGCCGATCCAGCTGTGCAAGCATGAGACAATAGAGGAAGGCGCTATGATAACACATGCCAGATCTGGGGCAGCCCACAGACTCCTGGGATATATGATGAAAATCCCCTTCAGTCTTTACTACTTTACCAGCAGGAACTCTAGGGGAGGGTTCCTCCTCCAAAAAATTAAAAAGAATATAAAGGATATTTTTATGATATAGCCACACTTTGTTGAAAATGTGATGAAAGGTCTGCTTTAAGTCAATTTCGGGAGAAACCAAAAAACCTGCTAGTATGTTCTTGGGACATGGGAGAAAACTGGAATTCCCAAAAGAAACTCACACCGAAGAGGAGGACATATAAACTCCATGATAGTATTCCAGCCTGAAATCTGGGGCTTCAGTGAGGCAAAGACAAGAGTGCTAACCACCAGGCCACCCTATTCAACAAACTACCATGAATTAGCACAAGAAGTCCGGTAGCTTCACAGTTACAGCCAATCACAACTACACAATTAGGGATGAGCGAGAGGCATTCTCGCAAAAAATTCCTCAAACTTCCGATGGTTCTGCGAAATTTCAGCGAACTGATTTTGTGAAACCATCAGAAGATCAAGGAAATAATAACAGGAGGATTCACAGGGGATTCAAATGTATGATTTGTAAGAGATACTTATATTACAATGTCAGGAGGTTCTCCTGTGCTGGGATTCCCAATGTTTGCAGCTGTGGCTGCATTCATTGAGAAGAGCGTGCCCGGGGATCGCAGAGGATTTTCAGGGCTGCATGACAAATATCTTACATTTCTGTAGTAATACCAAAGATAATGTAACTAATGATAATAGTAACAATAGTAATACTTCACTTAACAGTGAGCTGATCAATGAATCAGAGCCTCCACTGTCCTTGTCAGCACCATTAGGAAGATTATTATTTTACAAATGTATTTATCGTTTTATTTCATATTAATCATGTGCGGGATTTAAAATTAGGAATTTAGTGGCGACTGCTGATCTAATTTATTACTATAATCAGTGTATTGAACTATCCAGACACCTATCACTTGTATCATAAAGTGGAACCAAACTCACCCCTCCTCATTTCATCGCCAATTCCAACATCTTTACCTGATCCACTTGGGGGTTTGGGTGTTTAAGTTGAAATCCATAGCTCAGTGTACATTGAGCAGAAGATTGCAAATGAACAGGTAAGTTTGTTTAGATGTAGAAGGAATATAGCATGTCACTTCTGCAATAAAAAAATCCTGTCTGAATAAAATATTTTTTGTTTTTAAACTTTAGTTCTACTTTAATATATATTGCCACATATGCTGCAGTTACTTTCTTCACATGCTGATAATTTTTAGAGGATGTTAGGGCATGATTACAGCTTTTCGCAGTTGCTGCAGCTACAAAGGTTATAAAAGGATCAGATTTTAGTCGCTTGGCAAAGACCATCCATAGTTTAACATACAACTAATATTTTGGGGTATTTTTGGTTTCCCCAATGACCCCAAATCCATTTCAGACCTGTGCTGAGCTGCATGGTCTGCTGTAGGTTCAACTACAGTGCCAAGCTCTCCTATTCAAGGTTGGGACACTTTTTATTTTACATGCGCTGTACAAGGCTCTATAAGATCCCAGTGTATTCCCATACGTGATATGTTGCTTTTGGCAGTGCAGTTGTTGCTTGAAGATCTGTGCTGTGCCCACAGCTGCATGTGTTTGCCCGTAGTGGGTTTGCCACAGTGTTTACCATCGCAGGTCTGAAAGGGCTCTTAGATTTTTGCTTGGTGACTGTATGTTATGTATGCTTGTAGTGATTGGATGCATTTTAATAAAATGACAAAAATTGGCCTAATTTAGTAAACATGTTAACAAATCTCATTGCAAAAAAAACTTCCTAACCATTCCTAGTGCCTTGTATGAGCCAATCAGTTCACACAAACCCAGTCTCAATATTAACGTAACTGTTCCACATTGGCTTGCTACTTTGCTTGATACATGCACTTGCCTATGTGTGGGAGCATGTACACAGGCGAGCATGTATATGTATTTCAGACTTGCATTCATGCTCTTGAGATTAGGAGCCTGATTTATGAAAGCTCTCCAAAGCTGCAGAGGATACACTTTTGTCAGTGAAGCTGAGTGATCCAGAAAACCTGGAATGGATCTGGTCCAGAATTGAAGACATTTGCTAACTAAATAGCAAATGACTTTCAAGAAATCCATTCCAGGTTTGCCAGATCACCCAGATTCACTGTGGAAAGTGTATCCTCTCCAGCCTTGGAGAGCTTTATTAAATCCGGTCCTAAATTTGAGCCCCTGGCTATCCAAAAATACTGTAGTGAAGATGTGAATAAGCTAAAATACTATTCACTATACTAAATGCCATATATTCCGGTAACAAATGTCCAGGACATAGCTACACATGGGGAATGGAAGGACCAAGCTTTCACATAAAAGTAATATATTGGAGAATTCTATTTTCAATGCACAGATGACTTTCTGTCTGGTATTCCAGGAGCACATCCACCTTCATTTAGGTGAAACACAGCCACCTTCATTTAACCTCAAATAGCGGCTAGCAAAGAACAATCTTCAGTGCAGCAAAGTAAGAAAAATCTTTGCATCTTCTTTTATCTTCTGGTTTGGAGAGTTTTATGCATCCAGTTAGCAATTTTCTTTTCAAACAAAAGTATTTTTTATGGTCTACTGGACATTTAATGACTCCCCTTGATAATGCCGCAGGCTGAGTTTACAAAGAAAAAAAAAACCTAAAAGATTATATTGTTTGCTGGAATTTTCTAGGAGACGGACCTAAACTTAAAATACAAACTGGAAAGTTTGAAAAAATCAATAGTACTTTAGCATGAGCTCTGTGAATGGGAATGAATTGACTATTCAGGCGTCTCCCCTGGGGCTGCTACTTCCACCTCTGCATTGGCGGCGTGGCATTGCGCTGGACACGGTGAATACATCAAAGAGGGCTCTGTGTGTATGCGCAGGGGAGGGGTGAAAACTGGGGGAAAGCTGCTAGAGTTCATGTACAGGTGCCCCATGGAGAGACTGAGCAAAATAATAATCGTGATAATGTGTCTCGCTCTTATTAAAATTAGATTTTGTTAAATGGCTGAACGCAACTTTCCAATACAAATGTGAGTTGTTTTATCAGCAAAAATATTTTTTAAAATGAAATATAACTGTAAGAAGCAATCTCTGCAAAAAGGACATAATCAGAAATGCGAGCAAGATCCTATTCTCTCTCTAGGCAAAAGATTTTGTTTAGCTGGAGTTCCATTTTAAAGTAGAAGTAAATGGATTGCTAAGGTTTAGAAATTAATGATGGTATTTTAATAATTTCTTGTTTTGTTTTATCTGATCTCCCGCTTCTATTTTCTATCTACACACTTCTTAGCTGTGCCTGTTTCTCAGGATGGGTTTACTGATGGTGACTACGTCTGTGTTATGTGTGTTAAAACATCCACTTGTTGTCACCATTGGAAGCTGATGTGATATGTGCAATGCCGGAGTACAATTAGTATACAAGGACAGAGCGTTGTCACCCAGGAGATGCCTGAACAAGGACCTTCATAGCAGAATCGCCCAGTGATCATTTGCACATTTAATAATAAAAGTGATACGTTAAAGTTTATATGAGATTGTTGTGATTGGGTTTACATCTACTTTAAGATCTCTGACTTCCACATGCATCAAATGAAAAGTTGTGCACGTCATACAGATTGTATGGAACATTAATCTATATTGAGGTCTTCCCAAAATCTCCATACCTTAGCAGTCTGTGAATGTTAGCGAGGTTTTTAGCAGATAACTTTGTTTGGAAATGAAAAAGGTAATCTGATGAAGGTGTGAGGAGGCATGATGGAGGAGGCAATATACAAGTTATATAATTATACATTATTATACATTATACAAGTTAT